>NC_142811.1:47169640-47469640 GCF_049724085.1 Artemia sp. Qi Xiang Cuo
TTTCTTGGCGATAAGGCAAAATCGCGTTTCTGGAAGTAAAGGAAGACTAAAACATATATTTTGTGCACGAGTTAGCTTTGTCTCTTCTTGCTTTGTAAAAAAGTCAGGGACTATGACTTTTCTTAGGATGCCAGCCTTTCCTGCCTTTTATATTTCTTGGTTATAGGGCTTAATCGCGTTTTGTGGAGTTAAAAGAACACTAAAACTCATATTCTGTAAACGACTCACCTTCCTCTCTTCTTACTTTGTAAAAGTGTCAAGGATTATGATTTTTCTGGAACGCCAGCCGTTTTTAGCATTAGTAATTCATGGCGATGAGGCGTCATCACGTTTTTTTGTGACGGTAAAGGAAAACTGAAACTTTAACTCTGTACACGAGTTGGCTTTGTCTCTTCTTGCTTTCTAGAAACGTCAGGAATTATGATTTTTCTTGGAATGCCAGTCTCTCTTGGCATTAACATTTCATGGCGAGAAGGTATAATCGCGTTTTGTCGAGGTAAAGGAAGACTGAAACTTATACTCTGTGCATTATAGAAGTTCTTCGTTTGAAACGTGTGACTTAGGTTATTTTTGACCTTTGTCGATGTTTCAAAGTGCATTTTCGATATTTTTCGTTTGAAACATATGCATGGGATATTTTTTTAGTGCTGTTTCGTGATTTATCTTGTCACTGTTACCACTGTTGATGTATCAAAGTGCATTTTTGAATTATTTTTTCGTTTGAAACATATGACTTGGGATATTTTTGTAGTGTAGTGTCATGGTTTATCCTGTCAGTGTCACATTCGGTTGATGTTTTCAAGTGCATTTCGGAATTTTTTCGTTTGAAATGTATATTTTTGTGTGTTTTTGTATATTTTTACAAACTTGGGATATTTTTGTAGTGTTTTATCGTGGTTTGTTTTGTCAGTGTTACCTCTTTTGACGTTTCAAAGTTCATTTAGGATTTTTTTTTCGTTTGAAACGTAAGAATTAGGATATTTTTTGTAATGTTGTGACGTTGTTTATCTTGTCAATGTAACCTTTATTGCTGTTTCAAGCAGGGGCAGATCCAGGATTTGTTTTAGGGGGGCGCACAAAATAGGTTGATTCTAAAAAAATTTAGGGGGGGGGGCAAAATAGGTTGATCCGATAAACTTGCGTTACAAGCAAGTTTAATTAACACAAACTTGAGTTAATTAAGTAAATTACACTACTTTACACTAATTTAGGGGTGGGGGGAGCCCCCCCCCCTCACCCCCCCCCTCTTGATCCGCTACTGGTTTCAAGGGGTATCTTTGAATTTATTTGAAACGCGTGACTTGTGATATTTTTGTAGTGCTGTTTCGTGATTTATCTTGTCAGTGTTATGTCTGTTCATGTTTCAAAGTTCATTTTGAAATATTTTCTTTTGAAACGCATGACTTAGGATATTTTTTTTAGTCCTGTGACGTGGCCTATTTTGTCACTGTACCTTTGTTGAGGTCTCAAAGTGCATTTTGGAATTCTTTCTTTTGAAACATATGACTTGGAATATCTTCGTAGTGTTGTTTCGTGATTTATCTTGTCACTGTACAAAATGCAAAGTGTTGATGTTTCAAAGTGCATCTTGGAATTTTTGTTGGAAAGGTATGTCTCACGATATATATTTTTTGTGTTGTTTCCTGATTTATCTTGTCAGTGTTATCTTGTCAATGCTAAATTCTGTTGATGTTTCAAAGTATACTTTGGAATTTTTTCGTTTGAAACGTATGACTTGAAATATCTTGGTAGTGTTGTTTCGTAATTTATCTTGTCACTGTTACCTTTGCTGATGTTTCAAAGTGCATCTCGGAATTTTTCGTTTGAAACGTATGACTCAGGATAAACTTGTAAGGTTGTTTCCTGATTTATCTTGTCAGTGTTACCTCAGTTTATGTTTCAAAGTTTATTTCGAAGTATTTTCTTTTGAAACGCACGACTTTGAATATTTCTTGTGGCGTTGTGACGTGGTTTATCATGTTGCTGTTACCTCTGTTCAAGTTTCAAAGTGCATTTTGTAATTGTTTTTGTTGAAACGTATGACTCGGAATAGTTTTGTAATGTTGTGTCGCGGTTTATCTTGTCAATACTACATCCTGTTGGTGTTTCAAAGTGCATTTTTGAATTGTATTTCGTTTGAAACGTATGACTTGGAATATTTTTGTAGTGTTGTCGTGGTTTATCTTGTCAGTGTTATATTCTGTTGACGTTTCAAAAAACATTTCGGAATTTTTGTTTCGTAAAACATAAGATTTGGGATAATTCTGCAGTGTCATGTCATAGTTTATCTTGTCAGTGTTACATTTTATTGATGTTTCAAAGTCCATTTTGTAAATTTTTCGTTTGAAGCGTATGACTTGTGATATTTTTATGATGTTGTGTCGTGGTTTATCTTGTCAGTGTTATATTGTGTTGATGTTTCAAAGTGCATTTCGGAATTTTTTCGTTTGAAACATATCACTTGGAATATTTTTAAAGCGTTGTTTTGTGATTTATCTTGTCACTATAGACTTTTGTTGATGTTTTAAAGTGCATTTGAAATTTTTTGTTCGAAACGTATGACCAGGATATTTTTTAGTGTTGTTTCGTGATTTATCTTGTCAGTGTTACCTCTGTTGATTTTTTAAAGTTTATTTTGAAGTATTTTCTTTTGAAACGTATGATTTTGAATATTTCTTGTAGTATTATGACATGGTTTATCATGTTGCTGTTCTGTTGATGTTTCAAAGTGCATTTTGGAATTTTTTTGTTTGAAATGTATGATTTGGAATATTTTGTAATATTGTGTTGCGGTTTATCTTGTGTGTGTTACATTCTGTTGATGTTTCCAAGTGTATTTTGGATTTTTTTTCGTTTGAAACGTATGACTTAGGATATTTTTGTAGTGTTGTTTCGTCATTTATCTTGTCACTGTTACCATTTGTCAATGTTTCAGAGTGCATCTTGGAATTTTTAATTTGAAACATATGATTTGAAATATTTTTGTAGCATTATCTCGTGGTTTTTCTTGTCAATGGCACATTCTGTTGACGTTTCAAAGTGCATTTTGGAATTTTTTTGTTTGAAATGTATGATTTGGAATATTTTGTAGTGTTTTGTTGCGGTTTATCTTGTGTGTGTTACATTCTGTTGATGTTTCCAACTGTATTTTGGATTTTTTCGTTTGAAACGCATGACCTTGGATTAATTTTTGTAGTGTTGTTTCGTCATTTGTCTTGTCACTGTTACCATTTTTTGATGTTTCAGAGTGCATCTTGGAATTTTTAATTTGAAACATATGATTTGAAATATTTTTGTAGTGTTGTCTCGTGGTTTTTCTTATCAATGTTATATTGTGTTGATGTTTCAAAGTGCATTTTGGAATTTGTTTCGTTTGAAATGTGTGACCTTGGATTATTTTTTGTAGTGTTGTGTCGTGGTTTATCTTGTCAGTGTTACATTCTGTTGATGTTTCAAAGTGCCTTTTTGAATTTTTTTCTTTGAAACGTATGACCAGGGATATTTCTGTAGTGTTGTTTCATGGTTTATTTTGTTAGTGTTACATTCTGTTGATGCTTTCAAAGTGCATTTTGTAAATTTGTTCGTTTGAAACGTATGACTTAGGATATTTTTGTAGTGTTGTGTCCTGGTGTATATTGTCAATTTGACCTCTGTTGATGTTTCAAAGTTCAGCATATCTGAATGGGTTAGGCTACATTATGTTAACTACTTTTAAGTTTCATTCTTTCAGGTTAGGTTAGCGTGGTTGGCCACTCTAACCTAACCTGAAGGAACCTAACTGAAAGGTAGTTAACTTAATGTAACCCAACCTATTTAGAAATACTGTACTTTGAAACTTCAACAGAGGTAACACTGAGAAGATAAACCTAGACACAAATAAAGATATAAAACTAGAAAAATATTCCAAGTCATATCTTTCAAACGAAAAAACTCTAAGATGCACTTTGAAATATCAGCATATTATAAAACTGACAAGATAAATCACGAAACAACAATAAAAAAAATCCTGAGTCATACGTTTCCTATGAAAAACAATTCCAAAATGCACTTTGAAATATTAACAGAGGTAAAGGATAGAAGATAAACCATGAGACAACACTAAAAAAAACATTCTGAGTCAAACGCTTCAAACGAAAAAATTTCAAATGCACTTTGAAATATCAATAGAGGTAAAAGTGACAAGATAAATCACGAAATAACACTACATAAATATCCTAAGTTATACATTTCAAACGAAATATTTTCAAAATGCACTTTGAAATATCAACAGATGTAACACTGACAAGATACACCATGACAAGACTAGAAACATATTCCAAGTCATACGTTTCAAACGAAAAAACTTCAAAATGCACTTTGAAACATCAACAGAATGTAACACTGACAAGATAAACCACGACACAACACTTCAAATATATTCCAAGTCGTACGTCTTGACAAAGCCAACTCGTGTACAAAATATAAATTTTGGTCTTCCTTTACCTCCGCAAAACGCGATTATGCCTTATCACCAAGAAATATTAAAGCCAAAAAAAGCTGGTGTTCCAGAAAAAATTATAATTCCTGACGTTTTTACAAAGAAAGAAGAGACAAAGCCCGCTTGTATACAAAATATAAGTTTTAGTCTTCTTTTACCTCCAGAAATGCGATTATGTCCTACCATCAAGAAATAATAAAACCAAAAAAGATAGGTATTCCAGGAAAATCTAAATTCGTGATGTTTTTGCAAAGTAAAAAGAGATGAAACCGAGTCATGTAAAGAATCTAAGTTTTAGTCTTCCTTTACCTCCACAAAATGGCGAGTATGCATTATCGCCAAGAAATATTACAGCCAAAAAAAGCTAGCGTTCCAGAAAAAATCATAATTCCTGACGTTTTTACAAAGAAAGAAGAGACAAAGCCCGCTCATGTACAAAATATAAGATTTAGTCTTCTTTTACCTCCACAAAATGCGAGCATGCCTTATCGCCAAGAAATATTAAAGCCAAAAAAAGCCGGCGTTCCAGAAAAAATCGTAATTACTGACGTTTTTACAAAGAAAGAAGAGACACAGCCCGCTCGTGTAAAAAATATAAGTTTTAGTCTTCTTTTACATCCACAAAATGCGATTGGAAATTGAAATGGCTAGTGTCCTTTTTAATAGTCGAAAGTGATTGGAAGGCAACTAACACCCCTTCCACGCCCACCATTTCCCCAAACACATCCAATCAAAATTTTGAGATAGCCATTTTGTTCAAAGTTGTTGAAAGGTTCAGAAATTATATCTTTGAGCATGACACTCCCCCTAAAACCCACAGGGTAAGGGTTGTAAGTTATGCCCTGGGGACATATAAATTTTTTATTGAAAGTTTTGTCATAGAAACTTGAAAAGGGGCTCATTCGATTGGAAATCAAAAGGGCTAGTGCCATTTTAATAGTCGAAAGGGATCGAGGGCAACTAAACCCCCTCTCACGCCCACCTTTTCCCCAAACATATCCAATCAAAATTTTTAAATAGCCATTTTCTTCAACGTACTTAAAAGTTTTATAAATTAGGTCTTTGAGAATGAAAACCCCCTCAGAGCCCAAGGGGCAAGGGTTGTAAGTTATGTCCTGAGGGCATATAGGTTTTTATAGATAGTGATGTTGTAGAAACTTCAAAAAGGGCTAATTCGATTGGAAATTAAAATTGTTTGTGCCCTTTTTAATAGTCGAATGTGATTGGAGGATAACTAATCCCCCTCTCACACCCACCATTTTCCCAAACACATCCAATCAAAATTTTGAGATGGCTATTTTGTTATGCCCTGGGGACGAATAAGATTTTTTTTTATAGAAAGTGTTGTCGTAGAAAAATTCGAAAAGGAATCATTCGAATCGAAATTGAAACGGCTAGTGCCCTTATAATAGTCGAAAGTGATTGGAGGGTAGGTATGCCCTTGGGCATATAAGGTTTTTACAGAAATTGTTGTCATAGAATCTTTAAAAAGGGATCATTCAATTCGAAAATTGAAAGGGTTAGTGCCCTTTTTAATAGTTGAAAGTGATTGGAGGGCAACTAAACCCGCTCTCACGCCTACTATTTCCCAAAAACATTCAATCAAAATTTTGAGATAGCCATTTTTTTCAACGTAGTTGAAAGTTCCGGAAATTATTTCTTTGAGGATGACAACCCTCTCCCAGCCCTCAGGGCAAGGGTGTGAAGTTATGCCCTGGGGCGTATAAGGTTTTTACAGAAATTGTTGTCGTAGAATTTTCAAAAAGGGATCATTCAATTCTAGAATTGAAAGGGTTTGTGCCCTTTTTAATAGTTGGAAGTGATTGGAGGGCAACTAAACGCCCACCATTTCCATTTCCGCTCTCACGCCCACCATTTCCCCAAACACATCTAATCAAATATATATATATATATATATATATATATATATATATATATATATATATATATATATATATATATATATATATATATATATATATATATATATATATATATATATATATATATATATATATATATATTTCTGCCGTTTTGACTTTGACTCTGTTATTTATCATAATTTCTGTTCGTTTTGGGTTTCATGTATTTATTGATGCTGATTTGTGGTAGTTTCACGCTTGGTAGATTACTTTCTTTTATTTTTGCTCATTTTTGGTTTAATGGGACTCTTCACTTTTCGTTGGAAAACTTATTGTGTGGAAAATGCTTTTTTAATTTATGCTCGTTTTAAATGGACATAGGCTTTTCAGGGGACAAGAAAATTTTTGTTTAGATCTTTTCCTTTTTTAATACTTTATAGTTTGGCCTGCTTTCTGTATCCTTGAGAAAAATTTTCAGCAATTTTTAGCAACATCCACCCTCTTAAAAATCTGGACACAAGTAGTAGTGTTTAATTTAGTTTCATACCTCCTCCAGTTGAGCTGAAATAGAAAACTTGATACCATTCGCAGAAAAAATCTCTTTACTTTCTTTGATAGCTTGTATACAGTTACGGTATTTTGATTTGGTTAGATTTTAAGAGTAGAAGTAGCCCCAAAAGTTTGAATTTAATACCGTCAGTCATTCTTGAGATACTGCTGAGATATCTTATTGATAATTAACATTAACTCAGTGCATTTTTATTTAATATTAAGAAAACATTTCGTTTTTATTTATAAGGGGCATTTGGTAGGGTGGGCGCGGGAGGGGGAATAGCTGCCTTCCAATTACTTTCGAATATTAAAGAGGGTATTAGCCCTTTCTATTTCTAATCGAATGAGCCCTTTTCGAAGTTCCTACGACAAATCCTTCGATACAAGGTGCCCTGATCTAAACAAAAATGAAAACAGTAATACATTGTACCTACATCGATCTTTACTAAAAAAAATGTCAAGCCTTCCAAGCACTTTCGACAATTAAAAAGGGCACTATCCCTTTCAATTTCCAATTGAATGAGCCTTTTTTTTAGTTTCTACGACAACGCTTTCTATAAACACCTTATATGCCCCATTGGAAATATATCACAACCCTTGCCCTGAGTGCTGTAAGGGGGTTGTCATCCTCAAAGACCTAATTTACAGAACTGTCAACTACGTTAAACAAAACGGCTATCTCAAAATTTTGATTGGATGTGTTTGGGGAAACGGTGGGCGTGAGAGCGGGTTTAGTTGCCCTCCAATCACTTCCAACTATTAAAAAGGGCACTAACCCTTTCAATTTTCGAATTGAATGATCCCTTTTTGAAGATTCTACGACAACAATTTCTGTAAAAACCTTATATGCCCCAGGGCATAACTTCTAACCCTTGCCCTGAGGGCTAGGAAAGGGTTGTCATCCTCAAAGACATAGTTTCCGGACCTTTTAACTACGTTGAACAAAATGGTTATCTCAAAATTTTGATTGGTTGTGTTTGGGGAAATGGTGGGAGTGAGAGGGGGGTTACTAACCCTCCAATCACTTTCGACTATTAAAAGGGCACTAGCCATTTCAATTTTGAATCGAATGATTCGTTTTTGAATTTTCTACGACAACACTTTCAATAAAAAAATCTTATGCGTCCCCAGGGCATAACAAAATAGCTATCTAAAAATTTTGATTGGATGTGTTTGGGAAAATGGTGGGTGTGAGAGGGGGATTAGTTATCCTCCAATCACTTTCGACTATTAAAAAGGGCAAAAACCATTTTAATTTCCAATAGAATGAGCCCTTTTTAAAGTTTCTACAACATCACTATCTATAAAAACCTATATGCCCTCAGGGCATAACTTATAACCCTTGCCCCTTGGGCTCTGAGGGGGTTATCATCCTCAAAGACCTATTTTATAAAACTTTTAAGTACGTTGAAGAAAATGGCTATTTAAAAATTTTGATTGGATATGTTTGGGAAAAGGTGGGCGTGAGAGGGGGTTTAGTTGCCCTCAAATCCCTTTCGACTATTAAAATGGTACTAGCCCTTTGGATTTCCAATCGAATGAGTCCCTTTTCAAGTTTCTATGACAAAACTTTCAATAAAAAATTTATATGTCCCCAGGGCATAACTTACAACCCTTACCCTGTGGGTTTTAGGGGGAGTGTCATGCTCAAAGATATAATTTCTTATCCTTTCAACAACTTTGAACAAAATGGCTATCTCAAAATTTTGATTGGATGTGGTTGGGGACATGGTGGGCGTGGAACGGTTTTAGTTGCCTTCAAATCACTTTTGGCTATTAAAAAGGGCACTAGCCATTTCAATTTCCAATCGAATGAGCCCATTTAAAAGTTTCTACGACAACATTTTCTATGAATACCTTATATACCCCCAGGGACTAACTTATGACCCTTGCCCTGATTGCTGTGGGGGAGATGTCATCCTCAAAGACGTAATTTCCAGAAATTTCAACTACGTTGAGGAAAATGGCTATTTCAAAGTTTTGATTGGATGTGTTTGGGAAAAAATTGGGCTTGAGAGGGGGATTAGTTGCCCTCTAATCCCTTTCAACTATCAAATAGGGCACTAGCCCTGTCAATTTCCAATCGAATGAGCTCTTTATGAAGTTTCTACTACAATTCTTTCTATAAAAATCTTATATGCCCCCAGGACATAACTTACAACTCTTGCCCTGAGTGGTGTAAGGGGGTTATCATCCTCAAAGACCTAATTTACAGAACTTTCAACTATGTTAAACAAAACGGCTATCTCAAAATTTTGATTGAATGTGTTAGGGGAAATGGTGGGCGTGAGAGTGGGGTTAGTTACCCCTCAATCACTTCCAACTATTAAAAAGGGCACTAACCCTTTCAATTTTCCAATCAAATGATCCCTTTTTGAAGTTTCTACGACAACACATTCTGTAAAAACCTTATATGCCCCAGAGCATAGCTGCCAACCCTTGCCCTGAGGGCTGGGAGGGGGTTGTCATCCTCAAGGACATAGTTTCCGGACCTTTCAACTACGTTGAATAAAATGGTTATCTCAAAATTTTGATTGGATGTGTTAGGAGAAATGGTGGGCGTGAGAGGGGGGTTACTAACCCTCCAATCCCTTTCGACTATTAAAAGGGCGCTAGCCGTTTCAATTTCCAATCGAATGATTCCTTTTTGAAATTTCTGCGACAACTTTTTATAAAAAAAAATCTTATACGCCCCCAGGGCAT
This sequence comes from Artemia sp. Qi Xiang Cuo, assembly GCF_049724085.1. NCBI lineage: Eukaryota > Metazoa > Arthropoda > Branchiopoda > Anostraca > Artemiidae > Artemia > Artemia sp. Qi Xiang Cuo. The sequence continues at coordinate 47,179,235 of NC_142811.1, forward strand.
AACAAAATAGCTATCTCAAAATTTTGATTGGATGTGTTTGGGAAAATGGTAGGTGTGAGAGGGGGATTAGTTATCCTCCAATTACTTTCGACTATTAAAAAGGGCCCAATCCCTTTTAATTTCAAATCCAATGAGCTCTTTTTGAAGTTTCTACAACATTACTATCTATAAAAACCTATATGCCCCCAGAGCATAACTTATAACCCTTGTCCCTTGGGCTCTGAGGGGGTTATCATCCTCAAAGACCTAATTTATAAAACTTTTAAGTACGTTGAATAAAATGGCTATTTAAACATTTTGATTGGATAGGTTTGGGGAAAAGGTGGGCGTGAGAGGGGGTTTTAGTTGCCCTCAAATCCCTTTCGACTATTAAAATGGCACTAGCCCTTTGGATTTCCAATCGAATAAGCCCCTTTTCAAGTTTCTATGACAATGCTGTCAATAAAAAAACTTATATGCATCCAGGGAATAGCTTACAACCCATACCCTGTGTGTTGTAGGGGGAGTGTCATCCTCAAAGATATAGTTTCTGGACTTTTCAACAATTTTGAACAAAATGGCTATCTCAAAATTTCTACCGAATGTTGTTTGGGAAACGTATGGCGTGGAAGGGGGGTTAGTTGCCTTCCAATCACTTTCGACTATTAAAAAGGGCCCTAGCCCTTCGAACTTGCAATCAAATAAGCCCATTTTGAAGTTTCTACGACAACATTTTCTATGAATACCTTATATACCCCCAGGGCGTAACTTATGACCCTTGCCCTGATTGCTGTGGGGGGGGGGGTTGTCATCCTCAAAGACCTAATTTCCAGAACTTTCAACTACGTTGAAGATAATGGCTATCTCAAAGTTTTGATTGGATGTGTTCGGGCAAAAATTGGGCGTGAGAGGGGGATTAGTTGCCCTCTAATCACTTACAACTATTAAAAAGGTCACTAGCCCATTGAATTTCCAATTGAATGAGCTCTTTATGAAGTTTCTACGACAACGCTTTCTATAAAAATGTTATATGCCCCCAGGAAATAACTTACAACCCTTGCCCTGAGGGTTGTGTGGGAGTGTCCTCCTCAAAAATATATTTTCTATCTGGAAATCAACTACACTGAACAAAATGGCTATCTCAAAATTTTGATTGGATGTGTTTTTGAAAATAGTGGGCGCGGAAGGGATGTTGGTTGCCTTCCAATACTTTCGACTATTAAAAAGGGCACACGCCACTCCAATTTCCAATCGAATGAGCCCTTTTCGAAGTTGCTACGACTCCTCCTTCGATACCAAGTGTCCTGGCCTAAAGAATAAAAAAAAATTCCATTGTGCCAACATCGTTTTTTACGTAGGCAGCGCGATTGCGCTGCCTGTGAAAGCTGCGTAATATCTTCTTGCAAACAAGACAGACGATTATGCCAGCCAACGTATTATAGTTATTCTTAATGCCTCATTTCGTAAAAGACCAAAAAAAGAGAGTAAGGTTCGAGATTTACACAACCCTAAGACAATAAACAGAATAATGTTTATACGTTTACAATAAAAAGGTCATTCATATGAATATATCTCAAAATTAAAATATCACCACGTTTAAAATACACCAAAAGCATTAATATCAAAGTTTAGTTAACAACTAATGGATGTATTCTGTTAATTTTACAACACACAAATTGTCAATATTTTTAGCTTATTTTGCTGTTGCATTTTTGGGGGTCCAGAGAATAGTGCCCTAGATTATATTTTAATGGGGTTAAATTCCAATATGACACACCCTTAGATGCAAATTAAAACTGAAATGAATCCAGATAATTTTTTTTAAGACCAAATTCAACAGTGACTACCTCCAACAACGTAGCTATATTTGGAAGAGGTCTGCCACGTCCATTGGCATGACATCAATCTGAGTGTTGTAGTGTTTCTCAATATCCTTGAGAATGTGGGCATCACCTTCTGTTACTAAGTTGATAGCAAAACCTTTACGACCAAATCTACCACTGCGACCAATTCTGGAATTAAAATAATGACAATGAATAACAATGACAAATTACAAATCGTAATATAAACAATATAACAATAAATATAAATTGAAACGTAAAACTTTTATGACGACCTGTAATTTAATGATAAACAGATATATAGTATCTACAATAAATCATAAAATTGCTTCTACAATGAATACAGGGTCGTAAAATGAGTGCTCTCGATTTGGAGGGAAACATTTCAAAAGTTTTTCGGCTGTATTTAGAAATTGTTGGAAATAAAATTTAATAGCTAGTGTATTTTTATGAACCAATGGAAAATTGTTGAAAATTTTTTGTATTTCAGCTTAGTGTCACTAGAGATGATTTTTTCTTATAGAGCTTCTTAAAGCGACAATTTTAACAGAAAATGAACTCTCGGTATTAATTATCTACAGTAAAAAGCAAAGCTGATTTAAAAGACTTTCCAATTAGACAAACGTTGAGTAAATGAAGAGTTTTATCCCAAAAAAAATGCAATGGTACTGATGTCGTTCAGCCTCAAGTCCAACTATTAAAACTAATCGGTACTGATGTAAAAGGTACAATTGCCCTCAGAATCTGTTTTTTCTTAATAAAAAGATAAGTACGGAATTTATTGAGGATAAATGAATTTCAGAGAATTTTTCGAAGAAAGAGAAATATTGTGAAAGAAAATTGTAGATAGGTCCAAAATACTAAACGAATAAACAGAAGCTGGACAATTATAGATATTTGTGTCTGGCATTTACCCCTCCCTCCCCCCGGATATTATCCCCCCTCAGAAAACACCCCCCCCAAGAAAAATACCCCCCAAGGAGAATATCCCCCCGGTAAATACCCCCCCCCCCGTGGAAATTAAGGCTTTCCAAATTTGAGAATTTTAGTTGAGTTTAATTTTTTTTATTTCCGTAGGGGAACGAATTTGGTACTTTTGTATTATACACCACTCACAGTTTCCTCTTGGATGCTCGATCATCATCTCGAAATCATCAGCGTAATCTAAGTCCAGGAGACTTTTTCATCCCCATTTGATTCCGTGGTCTCCCGTTGCCTTTCCTGTGCTCCTTAATACAAAATCCATCAAAATAATCCATATGAGGGGGATAGAACACAACCCTGCATAACTCCTGACTTAATACAAAACCAACTGCTAACCTCATTTCCTACCTGAACCGCAGCAGTGTTATTCTCGTACATAGCACTAATCACTTTAATGTATTTGTCTGGTAGAAAGTTTTGTCTTAGAAACTTCAAAAATGGCTCATTTGATTCGAAATTGATTTGAAAGCTCATATGATTTGAAAGGGCTAGTGCCCATTTTAATTGTCCAAAGTTAATGGAGAGCAACTAATACACCTCTCACGCCCACCATTTCCCCAAACACATTTAATCAAAGTTTAGAGATAGCCATTTTGTTCAACGTTGTTGAAAGTTCTGGAAATTATGTATTTGAGGAGGACAAACCCCCCAGAGCCACTAGGGCAAAGGTTGTAAGCTCTGGGCTGGGGGCTTATTAGGTTTTTACAGATAGTGTTGTCGTAGAAACTTCAAAAGGGACTCTTTCAATTGGAAATTGAGAGGGCTGGTACACTTTTAATAGTCGAAAGTGATTGGAGGGTAGCTAACCTCCCTCTCACGCCAGTAGGGAGCTATCATGAGTTACCACTCCTACATAATTTATTCAAGAATTATTGATCCAAAAAGGGGGACAGATTTCTGAGAAATTGATTTGCATAATCGAGGGGAATTATTGATCCACAAAAGGGGAATTAAGAAACATTATGGCTTCTTTGATCTTTACGTCTGAGGGATAAATTGTCTTTAGTGACAGAGATAAATAAATATTCCATTTTTTAAATATGACTTCTCTGATCTTTAGTGAGAGAGATTAATTCGGGAATTCTATTGAAGCCAAAATAGTTTAGCCAGGAACCACTATGAGATGAAGAGATTAATGCAGGAAATGGTTTCATGGGAATTTCAAATGTGACAGCGCAGGGATGCCGAAATAAAGGAATACGGAGAAATTACGTTTGGGGGATTATTTGGGCGAAACTGTTTTAGACATTCTAGGGGATTATTTGGGCGAAACCGTTTGAGACATTTTAGAAGATGATTGAGGCGAAACCGTTTGAGACATTTTATAAGATGATTTAGGAAGATGATTTAGAAGATGATTTGGGGTGAAAATCTGTGGTAGTTATAATACACAAGTTCCATTTGAACAGTGTTGTGAGGCCCCATACCCCAACCCAAAGAGCCCCCCTACCCCAACCCCAAAGGGCCCCCTTCGGGCTCCCAAAGCACCCTTGGACCCCCAAAGGCCCCCAAAGCGCCACCGGGCCCTCAAATGCCCCCTCCTGGGCCCCCAAAGAACCCCCCCCCTCCCCATTTTTTATTGTTTTTTGTGCACTTGAGACACAGAAGGGTCCCGCACATTTCAAAAGGCTTTATAATATCTTTCCTTAACAAGTTCCTTTCTTAATACCCTTCTTAAACCCATTTTACAAGTTGAAGTACTCATCCTTTTCACCCACAACTCTACTTTATGGCTTTTTGCATACTCCAACACCAAACAATACTTTTCAAAAGGCTTTATTATATCTTTTCAGGAAAAGTTCTTTTCTTAATATCCCTCCTAAACCTATTTTACAAGTTGAAGTACTCATCCTTTTTACCACAACTTTACTTTACGACTTTTTGAATACCCCAACATCAAGCAATAGTTTTCAAAAGGCTTTTTTATATATTTTCAGAAAAAGTTCTTTACGTAATGTCCTTCCTAAACCAGTTTTACAAGTTGGAGTACTCAACTTTTTCGCCATAACTTTACTTTATGACTTTTTGTACACCCCAACATCAAGCAATACTTTCCAAAAGGCTTTTTTATATCTTTTCAGAACAAGTTCTTTTCTTAATCTTCTTTCCTAAACCAATTTTACAACTTGAAGTACTTATGTTTTTCACCACAACTTTACTATACGACTTTTCACAAACCCCAATATCACTTTTCAAAAGGCTCTATTATATCTTTTCAGAATAAGTTCTTTACGTAATGTCCTTCCTAAACCAATTTTACAAGTTGGAGTGCTCATCTTTTTCACCACAACTTTACTTTATGGCTTTTCAGATCTTATGAATAAAATCCACATTATTTTAAACATAAGCGTTCTTATTTCCGAATTCTTTTCACCCACAACTCTACTTTAATGGCTTTTTAAATACCCCAACACTAAGCAATACTTTCAACAGGCTTTTTTATATCTTTTCAGAACAAGTTCTTTTTTTAATGTCCCCCCTAAACCAATTTTACAACTTGAAGCACTCATTCTTTTCACCCATAACGGCTTTTCAGATATTATTAATAAAATCACATGTATTTTGAACATGAGCGTTCTTATTTCCGAAAACTAAAACCCAACTTTATTAAAAAATCAAATGTTATTAATAAAATCACGTGTATTTTAAAAGTGGGCATCAAAATAACAACATTTCATTTTAATACTAACATACTCATACTTAACACAGACAAATTTCTCTTAGAAATAATATTTTTCGTCAGTGATAACACATTTTCAGTTCGAACTAGCCAGTTTTCTGTCAAAGATACCAAATTGTTTCTTGGAAGTAACTTTTCTTTGATTGTGATAACAACTTTTGTGACAGAAGTAGCAAGTTTTGATTAAAACAATAAAATTTTCTCTTCAAAGTAACAATATTTTATCTTAATACTAACATACTCATACTTAACACACACAAATTTCTCTTAGAAATAATATGTTTCGTCAGCGATAACATGTTTTCTGTTCGAACTAGTAAGTTTTCTGTCAAATATACCAATATTTTTCTTAGAAGTAACAATTCTATGATTGTGATAACAACTTTTCTGTCAGATATAGCAAGTTTTGCTTAACACAAACAAATTTTCTCATCAAAGTAACAATATTTTATCTTAAAACTAACATACTCATACTTAACACACACAAATTTCTCTTAGAAATATCACTCTTCATCAGCGATAACATGTTTTCTGTTTGAAGTAGCAAGTTTTCTGTCAAAGATAATTTTTTTCTTAGAAGTAACAATTTTCTAGTTATTATAAAAAGTTTTTTGTTCGAACTAGCAAGTTTTCTATCAAAGATACCAAATATTTTCTTATAAGTAACATTTTTTGTTTGTGATAACAACTTTTCTGTCAGAAGCAGCAAGTTCTGCTTAACACTAACAAACCTTCTCATCAAAGTAACATCATTTTACTTCAAAACCAACATACTTTTACTTAACACACACAAATTTCTCTTAGAAATAATATTTTTCATCAGTGATAACACTTTTTCTGTTCGAACTAGCAAACTTTCTGTCAAATATACCAAACTTTTTCTTAGAAGTAAGAATTTTTGATTGTGATAACAACTTTTCTGTCAGAAGTAGCAAGTTTCACTTAACACTAACAAATTTTCTCATCAAAGTAACAATATTTTATCTTAAAAGTAACATACTCATACTTGACACACACAAATTTCTCTTAGAAATAATATTTTTCGTCAGTGATAACTCGTTTTCTGTTCGAACTAGCAATTTTTTTTTCAAAAATAGCAAATTTTTTCTTATAAGTAACTTTTCTTGAATTGTGATAACAACTTTTCTGTCAGAAGTAGCAAGTTTTGATTAACACTAACAAATCTTCTATTCAAAGTAACAACATCCTTCCTCAATACTACCATATGTTTACTTAACACTAACAGATTTTCTCTTCGAATCATCAACGTTTCCATAATACCAACATACTTTTACTTAAACACTCAAATTTCTCTTAGAAATAACACTTTTCGTCAGCGATAACATGTTTTCTGCTTGAAGCAGCAAGTTTTCTGTCAAAGATACTTTTTTTTTCTTAGAACTAACAATTTTTTCGTTATGATAACAAGTTTTCTGTTTGAAATATCAAGTTTTCTAACAAAGATATCAAATTTTTTCTTAGAAGTAACAAGTTTTTGATTGTGATAACAACGTTTCTGTCAGAAGTAGCAAGTTTTGCTCAACACAAACAAACCTTCTCATCAAAGTAACAGCATTCTTCTTTAATACTAGCAAACGTTTACTTTACACACACAGTTTTCTCTTAGAAATAGTATTTTTCATCAGTGATATCGCGCTTTCTGTTCGAACTAGCAAGTTTTCTACCAAAGATACCAAATTTTTTCAGAGAGGTAAAGATTTTTTGATTGTGATAACAACTTTTCTGTCAGAAGTAGCAAGTTTTACTTAACACACACAATTTTCCCGTAGAAATAAAATTTTTCATCAGTGATAACACTTTTTCGGTTCGAACTAGCAAGTTTTCTACCAAAGATACCAAATTTTTTCTTAGAAGTATCAATTATTTGATTGTGATAACAACTTTTCTGTCAGAAGTAACGAGCTATCCTTAACACTAACAGATTTTCTCTTCCAAGTAACAATATTTTATCTTAAAACTAACATACTCATACTTAACACACACATATTTCCCTTAGAAATAATATTTTTGTCAGTGTTAAGACGTTTTCTGTTTGAACTAGTAAGTTTTCTGCCAAAGATGCCAAACTTTTTCTTAGAAGTAACATTTTCTTTGATTGTGATAACTACTTTTCTGTCAGAAGTAGGAAGTTTTTATTAACACTAACAAATCTTCTCTTCAAAGTAACAACATTCTCCCTTAATACTACCAAATGCTTACCTAACACTAACTTATTTTCTCTTCGAATCATAAACTTTTCCATAATACTAACATACTTTTACTTAAACTCAAATTTCTCTTAGAAATAACCCTTTTTGTCAGCGATAACACGTTTTCTGCTTGAAGTAGCAATTTTTATGTCAAATGTACTTTTTTTCTTAGAAGTAACAATTTTTTCGTTATGATAACAAGTTTTCTGTTCGAACTAGCAAGTTTCCTACCAAAGATACCAAATTTGTTTTTAGAAATAACAATTTTTTGATTGTGATAACAACTATTCTGTGAGAAGTAGCAAGTTTTACTTAAAACACACAATTTTCTCTTCGAAATAATATTTTTCACCAGTGATAACACTTTTTCGGTTCTAACTAGCAAGTTTTCTACCAAAGATACCAAATTTTTTCTTAGAAGTAACTATTTTTTGATTGTGATAACAACTTTATTCTGTCAGAAGTAGCAAGTTTTACTCAACACACATAATTTTCTCTTATAAATAATAATTTTCATCAGTGATGACACTTTTTCGGTTCGAACTAGCAAGTTTTCTACCAAAGATACCAAATTTTTTCTTAGAAATAGCAATTTTTTGATTGTGATAACAAGTTTTCTGTCAAAAGTAGCAAGTTTTGCTTAACACTAACAAAACTTCTGATCAAAGTAACAATATTCTTCTTTAACACTAACAGATTTTCTCTTCGAATCATCAACCTTTCTTTAATACTAACATACTTTTACTTAAACACTCAAATTTATCTTGGAAATAACACTTTTCGTCAACGTTATCACGTTTCAAAAATCACAATTAAAAAATTGTTACTTCTAAGAAAAAAAATTGGTATCTTTGGTAGAAAACTTGCTAGTTAGAACCGAAAAAGTATTATCACTGATGAAAAATATTATTTCTAAGAGAAAATTGCATGTGTTAAGTAAAACTTGCTACTTCTGACAGAACAGTTGTTATCAGTATTAAAAAATTGTTATTTCTATGAAAAAATTTGGTATCTTTGGTAGAAACCTTGCTATTTCAGCGAAAAAGAGCGATATCACTGATGAAAAATATTATTTCTAAGAGAAAATTGTGTGTGTTAAGTAAACATTTTATAATATTAAGAAAGAATACTGTTACTTTGATGAGAAGGTTTGTTTGTGTTAAGCAAAACTTGCTACTTCTGACAGAAAAGTTGTTATCACAATCAAAAAATTGTTACTTCTAAGAAAAAATTTGGTATCTTTGACAGAAAACTTGCTAGTTCGAACAGAAAACTTTTTATCATAACGAAAAAATTGTTACTTCTAAGAAAAAAAGTATCTTTGACAAAAAACTTGCTACTTCAAGTAGAAAACATGTTATCGCTGATGAAAAGTGTTATTTCTAAGAGAAATCTGAGTGTTTAAGTAAAACTATGTTAATATTATGGAAAAGTTGATGATTCGGAGAGAAAATCTGTTAGTGTTAAGTAAACATATGGTAGTATTGAGGAAGGATGTTGTTACTTTGAATAGAAGATTTGTTAGTGTTAATCAAAACTTGCTACTTCTGACAGAAAAGTTGTTATCACAATCAAAGAAAAGTTACTTCTAAGAAAAAATTTGGTATATTTGACAGAAAACTTACTAGTTCGAACAGAAAACGTGTTATCACTAACGAAAAATATTATTTCTAAGGGGAATTTGTGTGTGTTAAGCATGAGTATGTTAGTTTTAAGATAAAATATTGTTACTTTGCTGAGAAAATTTGTTAGTGTTAAGCAAAACTTGCTACTTCTGACAGAAAAATTGTTATCACAATAAAAAATTGTTACTTCAAAGAAAAAATTTGGTATATTTGACAGAAAACTTGCTAGTTCGAACGGAAAAAGTTTTATCACTGATGAAAAATATTATTTCTCAGAGAAATTTGTGTGTGTTCAGTAAAATTATGTTAGTTTTAAGATAAAATATTGTTACTTTGATGAGAAAATTTGTCAGTGTTAAGAAAAACTTGCTACCTGTGACAGAAAAGTTGTTATAACAATAAATTGTTAATTCTAAGAAAAAATTTGGTATCTTTGGTAGAAAACTGGCTCGAACAGAAAAAGTGTTATCACTAACGAAAATATTATCTCTAAGAGAAATTTGTGCGTGTTCAGTAAAATTATGTTAGTTTTAAGGTAAAATGATGTTACTTTGATGAGAAGGTTTGTTAGTGTTAAGCAGAACTTGCTACTTCTGACAGAAAAGTTGTTATCATAAACAAAAAATGTTACTTCTAAGAAAATATTTGGTATCTTTGACAGAAAACTTGCTAGTTCGAACAGAAAACTTTTTATAATAACGAAAAAATTGTTACTTCTAAGAAAAAAAAAGTATCTTTGACAGAAAACTTGCTACTTCAAGTAGAAAACATGTTATCGCTGATGAAAAGTGTTATTTCTAAGAGAAATTTGTGTGTGTTAAGTATGAGTATGTTAGTTTTAAGATAAAATATTGTTACTTTCATGAGAAAATTTGCTAGTGTTAAGCAAAACTTGCTATTTCTGACAGAAAAGTTGTTATCACAATAAAAAAAATTTACTTCTAAGAAAAAATTTGGTATATTTGACAGAAAACTTGCTAGTTCAAACAGAAAACGTGTTATCACTGACGAAAAATATTATTTCTAAGAGAAATTCCTGTGTGTTAAGTATGAGTATGTTAGTATTAAGATAAAATATTGTTACTTTGAAGAGAAGATTTGTTAGTGTTAATCAAAACTTGCTACTTCTGACAGAAAAGTTGTTATCACAATCAAAGAAAAGTTACTTCCAAGAAACAATTTGGTATCTTTGACAGAAAACTGGCTTGTTCGAACAGAAAAAGTGTGATCACTGACGAAAAATATTATTTCTAAGAGAAATTTGTGTGTGTTAAGTAGGAGTATGTTAGCATTAAGATAAAATGTTGTTACTTTGATGCCCACATTTAAAATACACGTGATTTTATTAATAATATTTGATTTTTTTAATAAAGTTGGGTTTCAGTTTTCGGAAATAAGAACGTTCATGTTTAAAATACATGTGATTTTATTAATAATATTTGAAAAGCCATAAAGTAAAGTCGTGGGTTAAAAGAATGAGTACTTCATGTTGTAAAATTGGTTTAGGGAGGACATTAAGAAAAGAACTTGTTCTGAAAAGATATAAAAAAGCCTTTTGAAAGTATTGCTTGGTGTTTGGTTATTCAAAAAGCCATTAAAGAAGAGTTGTGTGTGAAAAGAATGAGTACTTCAACTTGTAAGATTGGTTTAGGAAGGACATTACGTAAAGAACTTGTTCTGAAAAGATATAATAGAGCCTTGTGAAAATTGATGTTGGGGTATGTAAAAGTCGTAAAGTAAAGTTGTGATGAAAAAGATAATTACTTCAAGCTGTAAAATTGGTTTAGGAAAGGATATTGAGAAAAGAGCTTGTTATGAAAAGATATAATAAAGCCTTTTGAAAAGTATTGCTTGGTGTTGGGGTATGCAAGGAGTCGTAAAGTAAAGTTGTGGTGAAAAAGATGAGTACATCAACTTTTAAAATTGGTTAAGGAGGGACATTGCATAAACAACTCTTTCTGTAACTATATAAAAGAACATTTTGGAGATTATTACTTGGTGTTTTGGTTTGCAAAAAATAGTAAAGTTTTGGTGAAAAGGATGAGTACTTCAACTTGTAAAATTGGTTTAGAAGGGATACTAAGAAAAGAACTTTTTCTGAAAAGATATAATAGAGCCTTTTGAAAAGTATTGCTTGGTGTTGGAGTATGCAAAAAGCTATAAAGTAAAGTTGTGGGTGAAAAGGATGAGTACTTCAACTTGTAAAATGGGTTTAAGAGGGGTATTAAGAAAGAAACTGGTTCAGAATAGATATAATAAAGGCTTTTGAAATTTGGGGGGCCCTTCTGTGTCTCAAGTGCACAAAAAAGTATTAAAAAATGGGCAGGAGGGTTCTTTGGGGGCCTGGGGGGAGCGGGGGTATTTGAGGGCCCGGGGATTCTTTGGGGGTCTTTGGGGGCCCGGGGGCCCTTCGGGGGCTCGGGGGGCCCTTTGGGAGCCTGGAGGGCTCTTTGGGGTTGGGGTAGGGGGGCCCTTTGGGGTTGGGGTATGGGGACCTCACAAAACTGTTCAAATAGAACTTGTGTATTATAACGACCACAGAGTTTCACCCCAAATCATCTTCTAAATCATCTTCTTAAATCATGTTATAAAATGTCTCAAACGGTTTCGCCTAAATCATCTTCTAAAATGTCTCAAATGGTTTCGCCCAAATAATCCCCTAAAATGTCTAAAACGGTTTCTCCCAGATAATCCCCTAAACGTTATTTCTGCGTATTCCTTTGTTTCGGCATCCCTGTGCTGTTACATTTGAAATTTCCATGAAACCATTTCCCGCGTTAATCTCATCATCTCATAGGTGTTCCTAGCTACACTATTATGGCTTCGATAGAATTCCCTAATTAATCTCTTTTACTAAAGATCAGAGAAGCCATATTTAAAAAATAGAATATTCATTTATCTTTGTCACTAAAGACTATTTATCCCTCAGACCTAAAGATCAAAGAAGCCATAATGTTTCTTAATTTCTCTTTGTGGATCAATAATTCCCCTTGATTATGCAAATCAATTTCTCAGAAATCTGTCCCCCTTGTGGATCAATAATCCTTGAATAAATTATGCAGGAGTGGGAACTCATGATAACTCCTTACTCACGCCCACCATTTCCCTAAACTACCTACAGGGCAAGGGTTATAAGTTATACCCCGGGGCATATAAGGTTTTTATCGAAAGCGCTGTCCTAGAAACTTTAAGAAGGGCTCATTCCATTGGATATTGAAATGGCTAGTGCCCTTTTTTATAGTTGAAAGTGATTGGAAGGCAACTAAGACCCCTTCCAAGCCCATCATTTCCCCAAACACATCCGATAAAAATTTTGAGATAGTCATTTTGTTCAAGCCAGTTGAGAGTTATGGAAATTATATCTTTGAGAAGGAAACTCCCCCACAGTCTTCATTCCAAGGTTTATAAGTTATGCCCTGGAAGCATATAGGGCTTTTATTGAAAGCTTTGTCGTCGAAACTTAAAAAAAAGCTCATTCTATTGGAAATTCAAACGGCTAGTGCCCTTTTTAATAGTCAAAAGTGATTGTAATTATATATCAAGAATATAAGTTGTACTTTACTGAATAAAATACTTTTAAATGTTTTTAATTTTCTAGATTTAAGAAACCAAAAGTCAATTAATATTTTAAGGAAATAAATATAAGTATATTTATAGTAAACTGAAATTGCAGATTACTTTCAGTAGACTCATTTGAATTTTTTTCAGTAAAAGTACAAATTATATTCTGGCTTTTAGAAAGCTTGGGGGTTAGAACCCTAACTCATATTAATTTCTGCTCGTTTTGAGTTTAACTCTTATTTATTTTAATTTCTGTTTGTTTTGGGTTTCATTTATTTACTGATATTAAATCAAAAAAACTAGTTTTTTTTAACTGAAAGTAAGGAGCAACATTAAAACTTAAAATGAACAGAAATTATTCCGTATATGAAAGGGTCCGTCCCCTCCTCAACGCCTCGCTCTTTACGCTAAAGTTTTTTATTGTTTTAATAAATAGAGAAGTGAGAAATAGTCTAACTTTAGCGTAAAGAGCGAGGCGTTGAGTAGGGACAGCCCCTTCCATATACGGAATAATTTCTGTTCGTTTTAAGTTTTAATGTTGCTCCTTACTTTCAGTTAAAAAAACTTTTTTTTATTTAATTTTTAAATGTTTTTGAATTAACGGAGATTTTGATTTTGGCTCACCGTACATGAATAATTAAAAAAAATTGTATTTTAATTTTACTTTTATTTGGTTAAATGGCTCTCTCGAAAGTTGTTTAATTTTATTTATGAACATTTTTATTAGTAATAAATATATATTACTTACGAATTAACTTACGAAACGAACTTCTATATCCATATATTTTTAACACGTATATTAGGGGGTTCACCGCCTAGTCAATACCTCGCTGTTTAAGCTAAAGTTCAAATTTTGGGTTCTTTAAAAATGACCCCTTAATCACAAAAACCGTTAATTAGAATAAATAGCTCTTACGAAAATACTAAAAAATCTTTGGCTTAAAGAGCAAGGTATTGAATAGGGGGCGAATCCAGTCATATACTTAATTATTTTTGTTCGTTTTAATTTTTGATTTTGCTCCTTACTGCGCCTTACTTCCAGTTGAAAAACTTGTTTATTTTTTATTTAATTTCTGATCGTTTTATTAAAATTATGCTGGGAAATCCGGTGCCTCCTTCATAGAAATTTCGCTTTCCCGTGAAAACTTCCTCCATGGAAAGATTCTCCCACATAACCCCCGACCTCTCCACCCACTACCAAAAAAAATCCCCCTTGAATTTGTCTGTATACTTCCCAATAACCAATACTATATGCAAACATTGGGTAAAGTTCATAATTTTCAACCCTCCCCCATGGGACTTTGGGAGATTAAGTCATCCTAAAAGACATATTTATTATATTTTCGACCATGCTGAACAAAAAGGCTATCTATGAATTTTGATCGGGTGACTTTGGGAAAAAAATGATTGTGGGAGGGGGATTAGTTGCCTCCCCCCCCCATTTTTTGGTAACTTAAAAAGGACACTAGAACTATTAAATTTCCGGAAAATACCCGGAGGAAAATCCCTCCCCCCCCCCCGGAAAATACCCCCCACACAAAATATCCCCGCGGAGAACATCCCCCCAGTATATACCCCCCCCCCCCCGTGGAAATTATGGCTTTCCATAATTTGAGGATTTTATTTGAGTTTTTTTTTATTTCCGTAGTGGGAACGAATTTTCGTAAATGTGTATTATGCGCCACTCGCTCAAGTTTACGCTGTGTAAAACTCGAGAACAGACCGGTTTCTGCGGTTATTTCTTTCATCTTAGCATGAAACAAGACAAAGACAAGTGACAGAATAGATGGGATATATATAATTTGGGCTATATATTTGTTCATAAGGGGGGGGGGCAAAGTATTTGGATGGTTTGAAGTATGAGAATAATTCCTTCTAGACATGGCCACTATAAAATTACAGAAGAATAATAAGGTATCTGAAATTTTTTTTTTACAAAAAAAAAAAAACAGTATAAAGTAAATGCAAGGTTTCATTTAAGTTTTTTTCCAAGTATTAAGTGTTTTTTTATTCAATGACCGATTTTCCAAGTGTTAAGTACTATTATTAGGTTAATGTAGTGTTTCATTTAAGTGTTTTATGATGATCGCTGATCAAAGTTTATGTTATTCGTGCCTTTAATTTATGCTATGTTCGTGGCCGTATATTTGAGTTTAAAATACACTTCTCTATCTATCTATCTAGTATTCAGAATAATTGTACCAAATAGATTTTGCTTGCAGACCCGCTATACTTTACCCCCCCCCCTAATATGTAAATCTATAGCCCAAATTTATTTCTGAAGTAACGAAAAAACTGGTGTGTTCTCGAATTTTACACAGCGTAAGCTTAAGTGAGTGGCGCATAATACACAAGTACCAAAATACGTTCCCTTTACGGAAAAAAAAGTAAAAATAAAACTCAAATAAAATTCTCAAATGTGGAAAGCCTTAATTTCCACGGGGGGTATTTGGGATAATATAGATAATATTACTAAAAAATTCAAGTATTGCTATAGTAATTTAAAATTAGACTTTAAAACCAATAAATTTTGAGGAGAATACTCCCCCAAAGACCCTCAGGGCAAGGGTTGTAAGTTATGGCCTTGGGGGCATATAAGACTTTTACAGAAAGCTTTGTCTTAGAAACTTCAAAAAAGGCTTTTTCGACTGGAAATTCAAATAGCTAGTGCCCTTTTTAATAGTTGAAAGTGATTAGAGGGCAACTAACCCCCCTCTCACGCCCACCTTTACTCCAAAAACATACATTCAAGATTTTGAGATAGCCATTTTAGTCAACGTAGTTTAAAGCTCTGAAAATTAGATCTTTGAAGATGACAAATCCCCAGAGCCCTTAGATAAAGGGTTGTAAGTTATGGCCTGGGGTAAATAAGATTTTTAACGAAAAATATTTCGTAGAAACTTCAAAAAGGGCTCATTCGATTGGAAATTTGAAGGGCTAGTGCCCTTTTTAATAGTCGAAAGTGATTGGAGGGCAACTAACCTCCCTCTGGCGCCCACTTTTTCTC
This sequence comes from Artemia sp. Qi Xiang Cuo, assembly GCF_049724085.1. NCBI lineage: Eukaryota > Metazoa > Arthropoda > Branchiopoda > Anostraca > Artemiidae > Artemia > Artemia sp. Qi Xiang Cuo. Next base: position 47,195,122 of record NC_142811.1, read on the forward strand.
CAAACACCTCAAATCAAAATTTTGAGATTGCCCTTTTGTTCAACACAGTTGAAATTTCTGGAAATTATATTGTTGAGGAGGACACCCCCCCCCCCAAGTCTTCAGGGCAAGGGTTATAAGTTATGCTCTGGGGGCATATTAGGTTTTTATTGAAAGGTTTATTGTAGAAACTTCAAAAAGGGCTCATTCATTTGGAAATTAAAAGGGTTAGTGCTCTTTTTATAGTCAAAAGTAATTGCATGCCAACTAACCCCCATCTCACGCCCACCTTTTCCCCAAACACATAAAATAAAAATTTAAGACAGCCATTTGGTTCAACGCAGTTGAATGTCTTGGAAACTAGGTCTTTGAGGATAATAACCCCCTCAGAGCCTTCAGGGCAAGGGTCTTTAGTTATTCCCTGGGGGCATATAAGGTTCTTATCAAAAAATTTGTAGCAGAAACTTCACAAAGGGCTTCTTTGATTGGAAATTGAAAGGGCTAGTGCCATTTTTAATAGTCGAAAGTGAATGGAGAGCAAATAACCTGACTCTCATGCCCACCATTTCCCCAAACACATTCAATCAAAGTTTAGAGATTTTGTTCAACGTAGTTGAAAGTTCTGGAAATTATATATTTGAGGATGACGAATCCCCCAAAGCCACCAGGGCAAAGGTTGTAAGTTAGGGCCTGGGGACACAAAAGGTTTTTACAGTTAGAGTTGCCGTAGAAACTTCCAAAGGGACTCCTTCAATTGGAAATTGAGAGGGCTAGTGCCCTGTTAATAGTCGAAAGCAATTGGAGGGTAAGTAACCACCGTCTCACGCCCACCATTTCCCCAAACACATTCAATCAAAGTGTAGAGATAGCCATTTTGTTCAACATACTTCAAAGTTCAAAAAATTAGGTATTTGAGGATGACAAACCCCCAACAGCCCCCAGGGCAAAGGTTGTAAATTATGGCCTGGGGATATTTAAGGTTTTTACAATTAGAGTTGTCGTAGAAACTTTCAAAAGGGACTCTTTCAATTGGAAATTGCGAGAGCTAGTGCTCTGTTAATAGTCAAAAGTGATTGGAGGATAACTAACCCCCCTCTGACACCCACCATTTCCCCAAAGAAATCCAATCAAAATTTTCAGATAGCCATTTTGTTCAACGTCATTGAAAGTTCTGGAAAGTGGGTATTTGAAGATGATACTCCCCCCAAAGCCCTCAGGGCTAATGTTGTAAGTTATGCCCTGAGGGCTTATAGGTTTTTATTGAAAGCTTTGTCGTAGAAACTTGAAAATCGGCTCATTCGATTGGAAGTTCAAAGGGCTAGAGCCGTTTTTAATAGTCAAAAGTGATTGGAGGGCAACAAACCCCCCACTAACGCCCACCTTTTTTCCAAACACAACAAATCAAATTTTTGGATAGCCATTTTATTCAACGTAGTTGAAAGTTTTGGAAATTATGTCTTTGAGGATGATAACCCCCTCAGAGCCCTCAGAGCAAGGGCTGTAAGTTTTGCCCTGGGGCATACTACTACTACTAACAAATCACCACAGCACTAAGCCTCCTGATGCCAAAATAGCTATGCACACTCCTCCGACATCCCAATCTATTCAAAGCCTTCCTTTTTACACCCTCCCACGAAGTTCCCATTTCCTTTAATCTCTCTTTATGACTACTTCCACCCTAGACGAGGATGACCTTCTTTCCGTTTAGCCCTAGACGGTTGGCCAAAAAGAACAATCTTCGGCAATCTGTAATCCTTCATCCGCAAAACTTGCACTAGCCATCTCAACCTTTCTTTCATTATAGCCCTAGAGAGCGGTATTGAACCATATGTTTCTTACAGCCTATTGTTTGAAATACGGTGAGTCAGCCGGTTACCCAGAACAATCCTTGAGCAATTTCTCTGGAAAACATCTAGCAAATCTTCATCCGCTATTCGGAGCGCCCGTGCTTCAAAGCCATATTTGACTACTGTCATCACGGGAGCTTCTAATATACTAATCCTGGTTTGCAGATTTATCTTCCTATTCTTACAAACTTTTTTAATTATAAAAAAACACCCTGAGCCTTGGCTATTCTACTTTTAAAATATTCACTGTTCCCACCAGCTTTACTAATAATACTACCAGGGTAAGTGAAGCTGCCCACTTGATCAATCTTTTCATTACCCAACGTCACCTTTTCATATTCACTTATTCCTAGCCTTAGTGACTTAGTTTTCTTAAGATTAATTTTCAAACCTGTTCTAGCACCCTGAAATCGCAATACCTGTAAGATTTCATTCATTTTTCTCAAACTTTCCTCTAGGATGCTTAAATCATCAGCGTAATCTAAGTCCAGGAGACTCTTTCCTCCCCATTTGATTTCGTGGTCTCCCATTACCTTTACTGTGCTCCTTAATACAAAATCCATGAAAATAATCAATATGAAAGGGATAGAACACAATCCTGCTTAACTCTTGATCATAGGCAGCGTGCTAGCGCAGCCTAAGTAAAGAACGATGTGACCACAACGTGTTTTTTTCTTCTTTCTTCGACAGGCACTTCGTATCGAGGGAGTTGTCGTAAAAACTTAGAAGAGGGCTCATTCGATTGGAAATTGGGGTGACTAGTGCCCTTTTTTAATAGTCGAAAGTGATGGGAGGGCGACTAGCTCCCCCCCGCCCCTCAATCCCCCAAACAAATCCAAACAACAAATTTATATTGCCATTTTGTTCATCGGAGTTGTTTTCTAAAAAGAAAATATCGTTTTGAGGAGGACAATCCCCCACAACACTCAGGGCAAGGGTTTTAAGTTATGCCCGTGGGGCATATAAGGTTTTATAGAAGGCGTTGTCGGAGAAATTTCAAAAAAGGCTCATTCGATTGGAAATTTAAAGGAATAGTTTTCTTTTTCATAGTCGAAAGTGATTGGAGGGCGACTCGCCCCCCCCCCCACGCCCATCATTTCCCCAAACCCATTCAATCAAAATTTGGAGATAGCCATTTTGTTCAGCGTAGTTGATTTCCACATAGAAAATATGTTTTGAGGAAGACACTCCCCCAGAGCCCTCAGGGCAAGGGTTTTAAGTTATGCCCTGGGGTTATATAAGGTTTTTATAGAAGGCGTTGTCGTAGAAACTTCAAAACAGGCTCATTTGATTGGAAAATCAAAGGGCTAGTGCCCTTTTTAATAGTCGAAAGTGATTGGAGGACACTTAGTCCTCCCCCCAGCCCATCATTCCCCCAAATACATCAAATAAAAATTTTAAGATAGCCATTTTGTTCAGCATAGTTGATTTCCAGCTAGAAAATATATTTTTGAGGAGGACACCCCCAAAACCCTCAGGGCAACGGCTTTAATTTATACCCTGGGGGCATATAAGGTTTTTATAGAAGGCGTTGTCGTAGAAACTTCAAAAGGGGCTCATTTTATTGGATATTCAAAGGGCTAGTGCCCTTTTCAATAGTCAAAAGTGGTTGGAAGGCAACTAGCCCCCCCGCACCAATCATTCCCCCAAACACATATAATCAACATTTTTAGATAGCCAGGTTATTCAACGTAGTTGAAAGTTTTGGAAATTAGGTCTTTAAGGATGACAACTCCTCCCCCAGAGCCCTCAGGGCAAGGGTTCTAAGTTATGACCTGAGGGCATATAAAGTTTTATTGAAAGCGTTGTCGTAGAAACTTCAAAAGGGTTCATTCAATTGGAAATTGAAAGTGCTAGTGCCTTTTTAATAGTTGAAAGTGATTGGATAGCCACTAACGGCTGTCTCACGCCCACCATTTTCCCAAACACATCGAATACAAATTTTGAGATATAAATTTTGTTCAACGTAGTTGAAAGTTCTAGAAATTAGGTCTTTTAGGATGATAACCCTATCAGAGCCCTTAGTGCAAGGGTTTTAAGTTATGCCCTGGGGTATATAAATTTTTATTGAAAGCGTTGTCGTAGAAACTTCAAAAGGGCTCATTCAATTGGAAATTGAAAGGGCTAGTGCCTTTTTCAATAGTTCAGAAGTGATTGGATAGTGACTAACGCCCCTCTCACGCCCACCATTTTCCGAAACAAATCCAATCAAAATATTGAGATATCCATTTTGTTCAACGTACTGGAACGTTCTGGAAATTAGGTCTTTCAGGATGATAGCCCCCTCAGAGTCCTCAGTGCAAGGGTTATAAGTTATGCCCTGGGTTCGTATAAGATCTATATAGAAATTTGTTGTATAAATCATAGGCAGCGCGATCGCGCTGCCTAAGTAAAGAACGGGGACACTCGAGAACGAGACAAGAAACAGGGACTAAGTAAAGAGGAGGAAACTCCCCCACAACCCTCAGGGCGAGGAGTTTAAGTTATGCCCTGGGGGCATATAAGAACGATGTTGGTACAATATATTTTCTATTAGTTTTTTTTCCTTTAGAGCAGGGCACTTCGTATCGAAGAAGTTGTCGTAGAAACTTCGAAAAGTGCTCATTCAATTGGAAATTGGAGTGGCTTGTGCCCTTTTTAATATTCGAAAGTGATTGGAAGGCGGCTAACAGCCCTTCCACGTCCACCATTTCCCTAAAAACATCCAATCAAAATTTTGAGATAGCCATTTTGTTCAGCGTAGTTGATTGCCAAATAGAAATTATGTTCTTGAGAACGGTCCCCAACGGCCCCTAGGGCAAGGGTTTGAAGTTATGCCCTGGGGGCATATAACGTTTTTTATAGAAGGCGTTGTCGTAGAAACTTTAAAAAAGGCTCCTTCGATTGTAAATTCAAAGGGCTAGTGCTCTTTTTAATAGTCGAAAGTGATTAGAGGGCAACTAACTCGCCTCTCAAGCCCACCTTTTCCCCAAACACATCTAATCAAAACTTTGATAAGGTTTTTATTGAAATCTTAGAAACTTCAAAAGGGCTCATTCAAGTGGAAATTGAAAGGGCTAATGCCTTTTTTAATAGTTGAAAGTGATTGGAGAGCGACTAACACCCCTCTCATGCCCACTATTTTCCCAAACATATCCAATAAAGATTTTGAGATAGCCATTTTCTTCCACGCAGTTCAAAGTTCAGGAAATTATACTTTTGAGCAGGACATTTCCCCCACAGTCTTCAGGGCAAGGGTTGTAAGTTATGCCTTTTGGGCATATAAGGTTTTTTTTTGAAATCTTTGTCGTAGAAACATGAAAAGGGGCTCATTCGATTGGAAATTCAAAGGGCTAGTGCACTTTTTAATAGTCAAAATTAATTTGAAGGCAACTAACCCCCATCTCATGCCCATCTTTTCTCCAAACACATCCAATCAATATTTTAGATAACCATTTTATTCAACGTAGTTGAAAGTTTTGGAAATTAGGTCTTTAAATATGACAACCCCTTCCCCCCATAGCCCTCGGGGCAAAGGTTGTTAGTTATGCCCTGGGGGCGTATAAGGTTTTTATTGAAAGAGTAGAAACTTCAAAAGGGCTCATTCAATTGGAAATTAAAAGGGCTAGTGCCGTTTTTAATAGTTGAAAGTGATTGGAGAGTGACTGACGCCCCTCTCAAGCCCACCATTTTCCTAAAAGTAGGAAGCTATCATGAGTTACTGACAGGACATAATTTATGCATGTTTTTATGGTTTTTGTCACTGAGAATGAAAAAACAGGATTTTTCTCACTTTGATGCATTTTCTTGGTTAGATTTCTGAGAAATTAATTTGCATAATTGAGGGGAATTATTGATTCACGAAAGGGGAATTAAGAAACAAATATGGCTTCCTTGGTCTGTAGTTTTGAGGGATAAATGGTCTTTAGGTCACAGAGATAAATTAATATTCGATTTTTAAATATATCTTCTCTGGTCTTTAGTGTCAGGAATTAGAAATGACATCACTTGTTATCTTGGAATTATGCCGGAGTCTAAAGTGATAGAAAAATCCTTTTTCAAATACGGCATCTCTGATATTTAGGTCTGAGGGATAAATTAAGATTCTATCGAAACCATAATAGTGTAGCTAGGAACACTTATGAGATGAAGAGATAAACGCGGGAAATGGTTTCCCAGGAATTTCAAATGTGACAGCGCAGGGATGCCAAAACAAAAGGAACACGCAGAAATTACTTTTAGGGGATTATTTAGGCGAAACCGTTTGAGACATTTTATAGGGGATTATTTGGGCGAAACAGTTTGAGACATTTTAGAAGATGATTTTAGAAGATGATTTAGAAGATGATTGCGGCAACACTCTGTGGTCGTTATAATACACAAGTTCCATTTGAACAATGTTGTGAGGTCCCCTACCCCAACCCCAAAGGAATCCCCTACCACAACCCCAAAGGGCCCCCCAGGCTTCAAAGGCCCCTGGACCCCCAAAGGCCTCCAGGCGCCCTCAAAGGCTCCCCGGCCCTTAAAGACTCCCCCCCCCGAGCCCCAAAAGGCCCCCTGAGCCCCCAAAGGACCCCCGGGCCCCCAAAGGCACCTAGAGCCCCCAAAGACCCCCTTGGGCCCCAAAGGCTCCCGCGCCCCCCAAAGGCACCCCCAAAGGGGCTCCCACGAGCCCCTCCCTTCCTCACTTTCTTTTTGAATTTTTGAAGTTTTTTCGGACTGAATTTTTTAGACTTGGAAATTATCCAAAACTTTTTCGTTTTTTTCTTTAACCCATTGGCATAGAGTTTTAGCCTAGAGTCTTAGCTTAGTTTTATTAAGAGTTGGAGTTTAGTTTAGGTATAGTTAGGAGTTTAAAGTTTTACCTTAGAATCTTAGCTTAGAGTTTTTGTTAGAGTTCTATTTTAGTTTAGTTTTAGTTAAGAGTTTAGAGTTTTAGCTTAGAGTCTTAGCTTAGAGTTTTAGTTAGAGTTGAAGTTTACTTTAGTTATAGTTAAGAGTTTAGAGTTTTAGCTTAGAGTCTTAGCTTAGAGTTTTTGTTAGAGTTCTAGTTTAGTTTAGTTTTAGTTAAGAGTTTAGAGTTTTACCTTAGAGTCTTAGAATAGAGTTTTAGTTAGAGTTGAAGTTTTGTTTAGTTATAGTTAAGAATTTAAAGTTTTACCTTAAAGTCATAGCTTAGAGTTTTAGTTAAAGTTGTAGTTTAGTTAAGTTTTAGTTAAGAATTTAGAGTTTTAGCCCCTCCCTTCCTATAGAGTCTTTATAGAGTCTTAGCTTAGAGTTTTTGTTGAAGTTCTGGTTTAGTTTAGTATTAGTTAAGAGTTTAGAGTTTTACCTTAGAGTGTTAGCTTAGAGTTTTTGTTAGAGTTCTAGTTTAGTTTAGTTATAGTTAAGAGATTTGAGTTTTAACTTAGAGTCTTAGCTTAGAGTTTTCGTTAGAGTTAAAGTTTACTTTAGTTTTAGTTAAGAATTTATAACTTTAGCTTAGAGTCTTATCTTAGAGTTTGTGTAAGAGTTTTAGTTTAGTTTAGTTTTAGCTAAGAGTTTAGAGTTTTTAGCTTAGAGTCTTAGCTTAGAGTTTTTGTTAGAGTTCTAGTTTAGTTTAGTTTTAGTTAAGAGTTTAGAGTTTTAGCTTAGAGTCTTAGCTTAGAGTTTCAGTTAGAGTTGTAGCTTAGTTTAGTTATAGTCAAGAATTTAGAGTTTTAGCTTAGAGTCATAGCTTAGAGTTTTAGTTAAAGTTTAAGTTTAGTTAAGTTTTAGTTAAGAGTTTAGAATTTTAGCCTAGTCTTAGCTTAGAGTTTTTGTTGAAGTTTAGTTTAGTTTTAGTTAAGAGTTGAGAGTTTTTAGCTTAGAGTCTTAGCTTAGAGTTTTTGTTAGAGTTCTAGTTTAGTTTAATTTCAGTTAAGAGTTTAGAGTTTTACCTTAGTGTCATAGCTTAGAGTTTTAGTTAGAGTTGAAATTTAGTTTAGTTATAGTTAAAAGTTTAGATTTTTAGCTTAGAGTCATAGCTTAGAGTTTTGTTAAAGTTCTAGTTTAGTTTAGTTATAGTTAAGAGTTTAGAGTTTTACCCTACAGTGTTAGCTTAGAGTTTTAGTTAAAGTTGAAGTTTACTTTAGTTTTAGTTTAGAGTTTAGAGTTTTAGCTTAGGGTCTTAGCTTAGAGTTTTTGTTAGAGTTCTAGTTTAGTTTAGTTTTAGTTAAGAGTTCTGAGTTTTAGGTTAGAGTCTTAACTTAGAGTTTTTGTTAGAGTTCTAGTTTAGTTTAGTGTTAGTTAAGAGTTTATAATTTTACCTTAGAGTCATAGCTTAGAGTTTTAGTTAGAGTTGAAGTTTAGTTTAGTTATAGTTAAGAATGTAGAGTTATAGCTTAGAGTCATAGCTTAGAGTTTTAGTTAAAGTTGTAGTTTAGTTAAGTTTTAGTTAAGAGTTTAGAGTTTTAGCCTAGAGTCTTAGCTTAGAGTTTTAGTTAGAGTTGAAGTTTAGTTTAGTTGTAGTTAAGAATTCATAGTTTTAGCTTAGAGTCTTAGCTTAGAGTTTTAGTTAGAGTTGAAGTTTAGTTTAGTTATAGTTAAGAGTTTAGAGTTTTAGCTTAGAGTCTTAGCTTAGAGTTTTAGTTAGAGCTCTAGTTTATTTTAGTTTTAGTTGTTTTATTTAAGAGTTTAGAGTTTTAGCCTAGGGTCTTAGCTTAGAGTTTTTGTTAGAGTTCTAGTTTAGTTTAGTTTAGTTAAGAGCTTAGAGTTTTAGCTTAGAGTCTTAGCTTAGAGTTTTAGTTAGAGTTCAAGTTAATTTAGTTATAGTTAAGAATTTAGAGTTTATAGCTAAGAATTATAGCTTAGAGTTTTAGTTAAAGCTGTAGTTTAGTTAAGTTTTAGTAAAGAGTTTAGAGTTTTAGCCTAGAGTCTTAGCTATAGAGTTTTAGTTAGAGTTGAAGTTTAGTTTTGTTATAGTTAAGAGTTTGGAGTTTTAGCTTTGAGTCTTAGCTTAGAGTTTTAGTTAGAGTTGAAGTTTAGTTTAGTTATAGTTAATAGTTTGGAGTTTTACCTAAGAGTCTTAGCTTAGAGTTTTAGATAGAGTTGAAGTTTACTGTAGTTTTAGTTGAGAGTCTAGAGTTTTAGCTTAGAGTTTTTGTTAGAGTTCTGGTTTAGTTTAGTTTTAGTTAAGAGTTTAGAGTTTTAGCTTAGAGTCTTAGCTTAGTGTTTTAGTTAGAGTTGAAGTTTGGTTTAGTCATAGTTAAGAATTTAGATTTTTTGCTTAGAGTCATAGCTTAGAGTTTTAGTTGAAGTTGTAGTTTAGTTAAGTTTTAGTTAAGAGTTTAGAGTTTTAACCTAGATTCTTAGCTTAGAGCTTTAGTTAGAGTTGAAGTTTAGTTTAGTTTTAGTTAAGAGTTTAGAGTTTTAGCCTAGAGTTTTATTTTAGATTTTTTTTTTAATTTTCAAGCTTAGTTTAGTTAAGAGTTTAGAGTTTTATACTATATTCTTATATTAGTGCTTTATTTATATTTGAAGTTAAGTTTAGCTATAGTTAATATTTGAGATTTTTATCCTAGAGTCTTAGCTTAGAGTTTTTTGTTAGAGTTCTATCTTAGTTTAGTTTTAGTTAAGAGTTTAGAGTTTTAGCTTAGAGTCATAGCTTAGAGTTTTAATTAGAGTTCTAGTTTAGTTTAGTTTTAGTTAAGAGTTTAGAGTTTTATCTTGGAGCGTTAGCTTAGAGTTTTAGTTAGAGTTCTAGTTTAGTTTAGTTTTAGTTATCAGTTTTTGCTTAGAGTTATAGCTTAGAAATTTAGTTAGAGTTGTAGTTTAGTTAAGTTTTAGTTAAGAGTTTAGAGTTTTAACCTAGATTCTTAGCTTAGATCTTTAGTTAGAGTTAAAGTTTAGTTTAGTTTTAGTTAAGAGTTTAGAGTTCTAGCCTAGAGTCTTAGCTTAGAGTTTTTTGTTATAGTTCTAGTTTAGTTTAGTTTTAGTTAATAGTTTAGAGTTTTAGCTTAGAGTCATAGCTTAGAGTTTATGCTAGATTTCTAGTTTAGTTTAGTTTTAGTTTAGAGTTTCACCTTAGAGTCTAAACTTAGAATTTTAGTTACAGTTCTAGTTTAGTTTAGTTTTAGTTAAGAGTTTAGAGTTTTATCTTGGAGCGTTAGCTTAGAGTTTTAGTTAGAGTTCTAGTTTAGTTTAGTTTTAGTTATCAGTTTTTGCTTAGAGTTATAGCTTAGAAATTTATTTAGAGTTGTAGTTTAGTTAAGTTTTAGTTAAGAGTTTAGAGTTTTAACCTAGTCTTAGCTTAGAGCTTTAGTTAGAGTTAAAGTTTAGTTTAGTTTTAGTTAAGAGTTTAGAGTTCTAACCTAGAGTCTTAGCTTAGAGTTTTTTGTTAGAGTTCTATTTTAGTTTAGTTTTAGTTAAGAGTTTAGAGTTTTAGCTTAGAGTCATAGCTTAGAGCCTTAGTTAGAGTTGAAGTTTAGTTTAGTTATAGTTAAGAGTTTAGAGTTTTAGCTTAGAATCATAGCTTTGAGTTTTAGTTAAAGTTGTAGTTCAGTTAAGTTTTAGTTAAGAGTTTGGAGTTTTAGCCTAGAGTCGTAGCTTAGAGTTTTGGTTGAAGTTCTAGTTTACTTTAGTTTTAGTTAAGAGTTTAAAGTTTTACCTTACAGTGATAGCTTTAAGTTTTTGTTAGAGTTCTACTTTAGTTTAGTTATAGTTAAGAGTTTGGACTTTTACCTTAGAGTCTTAGCTTAGAGTTTTTGTTAGATTTCTAGTTTAGTTTAGTTTTAGTTAAGAGTTTAGAGTTTTAACTTGGAGTCTTAGATTAGAGTTTTAGTTAGAGTTGAAGTTTAGTTAAAAGTTAAGAGTTTTAGCTTGGAGTCTTAGCTTATATTTTTATTTAGAGTTGTAGTTTAGTTTTGTTTTAGTTTAGTGTTTAGAGTTTTATCCTTGAGTCATAGCTTAGAGTTCTAGTTAGAGTTGAAGTTTAGTTTAGTTATAGTTAAGAATTTAAAGTTTTACCTTAGAGTCTTAGCTTAGAGTTTTTGTTAGATTTCTAGTTTAGTTTAGTTTTAGTTAAGAGTTTAGAGTTTTACCTTAGAGTGTTAGCTTAGATTTTTAGTTAGAGTTTAATTTTAATTATAGTTAAGAGTTAAGAGTTTTAGCTTTGAGTCTTAAATTATAGTTTTATCTAGAGTTGTAGTTTAGTTTGGTTTTATTTAATAGTATATAGTTTTATCCTAGAGCCCTAGCTTAGAGTTTTAGTTAGAGTTGAAGTTTAGTTTAGTTATAGTTAAGAATCTAAAGTTTAGAGTTTTAGCTTAGAGTCTCAGCTTAGAGTTTTAGTTAGAGTTCTAGTTTAGTTTAGTTTCAGTTAAGAGTTTAGAGTTTTAGCTTAGAGTCATAGCTTAGCGTTTTTGTTAGAGTTCTAGTTTAGTTTAGTTATAGTTAAGAGTTTAGAATTTTAGCTTAGAGTCTATGTTAGAGTTCTAGTTTAGTTTAGTTTTAGTTAAGAGTTTAGAGTTTTATCTTTGAGTCTTATTTTAGAGTTTTAGTTAGAGTTGTAGTTTAGTTTGGTTTTAGTTAAGAGTTTAGAGTTTTAGCCTAGAGTCCTAGCTTAGAGCTTTAGTTAGAGTTGAAGTTTAGTTCAGTTATAGTTAAGAGTTTAGAGTTAGAGTTTTAGCTTAGAGGCTTAGCTTAGAATTTTAGTTAGAGTTCTAGTTTATTTTTACTTAAGAATTTTAGCTTAGAGTTTTAGCCTAGAGTTGAGGAGGAGGACAATAGATATTGATGACAATAATAAAATAAAATAACCACAAAATTCCACATTATTACATAGAAATACCAAAAACCATAGGTTAGATTAGGTTAGGTTAGAGGTTGGGTTTCTCCACGTTTAAGTTAGGTTAGGTTAGCTTATCATGAGCGCTCATGATAAGCTAACCTAACTTAAACGTGGAGAAACTCAAAGCTAAGACTCTAAGGTAAAACTCCAAACTCTTAGCTATAACGAAACTAAACTAGAACTCTAACAAAAACTCTAAGCTAAGACCCTAGGCTAAAACTCTAAACTCCTAACTAACACTTAACTAAACTAAAACTTTAACTAAAACTCTAAGCTTTGACTCAAAGCTAAAACTCTAAATTCTTAACTATAACTAAAGTAAACTTCAACTCTAACTAAAACTCTAAGCTAAGATTCTAAGGTAAAACTCAAAGCTCTTAACTAAACTAAACTAAACTAAACTAGAACTCTAACAAAAACTCTAAGCTAAGACTCTAGGCTAGAACTCTAAACTCTTAACTAAAACTAAACTAAACTAGAGCTCTAACTAAAACTCTAAGCTAAGACTCTAGGCTAAAACTCTAAACTCTTAACTATAACTAAACTAAACTTTAACTCTAACTAAAACTCTACGCTAAGACTCTAAGCTAAAACTATAAACTAAAACTAAACTAAACTAAACTACAACTCTAACTAAAACTCTAAGCTATGACTCAAAGTTAAGATTCCAAACTCTTAACTAAAACTAAACTAAACTAGAACTCTAACTAAAGGTCTAAGCTAAGACGCTAGGCTAAAACTCTAAACTCTTAACTAAAACTTAACTAAACTAAACTTTAACTAAAACTCTAAGTTAAGACTCTAAGGTAAAACTCTAAACTCTTAACTAAAACTAAACTAAACTAGAACTCTAACAAAAACTCTAAGCTAAGACTGTAAGCTAAAAACTCTAAAATTTTAAATATAACTAAACTATACTTCATCTCTAACTAAAGATATAAGATAATACTCTAAGGTAAAAGTCTAAACTATTAACTAAAACTAAACTAAACTAGAACCGTAACAAAAACTCTAAGCTATGACTATAAGCTAAAACTCAAAACTCTTAACTATTACTAAACTAAATTTCAACTTTAGCTAAAACTCTAAGCTAAGACTCTAAGCTAAAACTCTAACTCTTAACTAAAACTAAAGTAAACTTCAACTCTAACTAAAACTCTAAGCTAAGACTCTAAGGTAAAACTCCAAACTCTTAACTAAAACTAAACTAAAGTAGAGCTCTAACAAAAACTCGAAGCTATGACAATAAGCTAAAACTCTAAACTCTTAACTATAAATAAACTAAACTTCAACTCTAACTAAAACTCTATGTTAAGACTCTAAGGTAAAACTCTAAACTCTTAACTAAAACTAAACAAAAATAGAACTCTAACAAAAACTCTAAGCTAAGACTCTAAGCTAAAAACTTTCAACTCTTAACTATAACTAAACTAAACTTCAACAAAAACTCTAAGCTAAGACTCTAGACTAAAACTCTAAACTCTTAACTAAAACTTAACTAAAATTCAACTTTAACTAAAACTATAAAATATGACTCTAAGCTAAAGCTCTAAAATATTAACTATAACTAAACTAAACTTAAAATCTAACTAAAACTCTAAGCTAAGACTCTAAGCTAAAACTCTAAACTCTTAACTAAAAGTAAACTAAACTAGAACTTCAACAGAAACTCTAAGCTAAGACTCTAAGCTAGAAACTCTAAACTCTTAACTAAAACTAAACTAAACTAGAACTCTAACAAAAACTCTAAGCTAAGACTCTCAACTAAAACTCTAAATTTTTAACTAAAACTAAAGTAAACTTCAACTCTAACAAAAACTCTAAGCTAAGACTCTAAGGTAAAACTCTAAACTCTTAACTAAAACTAAACTAGAACTTCAACAAAAACTCTAAGCTAAGACTATAAGCTAAAACTCTAGGCTAAAACTCTAAACTCTTAACTAAAACTTCACTAAACTACAACTTGAACTAAAACTCTAAGCTATGACTTCAAGCTAAAACTCTAAATTCTTAACTATAAATAAACTAAACTTCAACTATAACTAAAACTCCAAGCTAAGACTCTAATTTAAAACTCTAAATTCTTAATTATAACTAAACTAAACTATAACTATAACTAAAACTCTAAGATTGGACTACAAGCTGAAACTCTGAACTCTTAGCTATAACTAAACTAAACTTCCAATATAACTAAAACTAAAATCTAAAGCTTTTTTCTAAAACACTAAATTATGAACTATAAATAACTTAAAATATAACTCTAACTAATACTCGAAGATAATACTCTAGTGTAAAACTTTAAATTCTTAACTATAACTAAACTAAACTTCAACTCTAAATAAAACTAAGCTAAGACTCTAGGCTAAAACCCTATGCCAATGGGTTAAAGAAAAAAACGAAAAATTGTTAGATAATTTCTAAGTCTAAAAAGTCCAGTCCGAAAAAACGTAAAAAAAAAATTCAAAAAGGGAGGGAGGAAGGGAGGGGCTCGTGGGCTTTTGGGGGCACTGGGGACCTTTGGGGACCCGGGGGCCTCTGGGGGCTCAGGGGGCTTTTGGGAGCTCGGGGGCCTTTCAGGGCCGGGGGGTTTTTGGGGACGTCGGGGGGCTTTTGGGGGCCCGGGGGGCCTTTTTGGGCCCGGGTGCCCTTTGGGGTTTTGGTAGGGGGCCCTTTGGGGTTGGGGTAGGGGACCTCACACCATTGTTCTAATGGAACTTGTGTATTATAACGACCACAGACTTTCACCCCAATCATCTTCTAAATCATCTTCTAAAATCCTGTTCTAAAATGTCTCAAACGGTTTCGCCCAAATAATCCATTAAAATGTCTCAAACGGTTTCGCCCAAATAATCCCCTAAAAGTAATTTCTGCGTGTTCCTTTTGTTTTGTCATCCCTGCGCTGTCACATTTGAAATTCCTAGGAAATCAATTCCCGCGTTAATCTCTTCACCTCAAAGGTGTTCCTAGCTACACTATTATGGTTTCGATAGATTATTAATTTATCCCTCAGACCTAAATATCAGAGAAGCCGTGTTTAAAAAAGGATTTTTCTATCTCTTTAGACTCCCGCATAATTCGAAGATAACAAGTGATGTCATTTCTAATTCCTGACACTAAAGACCAGAGTAGCCATATTTAAAAATAGAATATTAATTTATCTCTGTGACCTAAAGACCATTTATCCCTCAGAACTAAAGACCAAAGAAGCCATATTTGTTTCTTAATTCCCCTTTCGTGAATCAATAATTCCCCTTGATTGTGCAAATCAATATCTCAGAAATCTAACCAAGAAAATGCATCAAAGTGAGAAAAATCCTGTTTTTTCATTCTCAGTGACAAAAACCATAAAAACATGCATAAATTATGTCCTGTCAGTAACTCATGATAGCTTCCTACTCCCAAACACATCCAATCAAAATTTTGAGATATCTATTTTTTTCAACGTTGTTGAAATTTCTTGAAATTAGGTCTTTTAGGATGATAACCCCCTCAGAGCCCTCAGGGCAAGGGTTGTAAGTAATGCCCTGGGGGCAAATAAAGTTAATATAGAAAGTTGTTATAGAAATTTCAAAAAGAGCTCCAAACTAAATGTTGCCATAAGATTAAATCAAAATGCACTGTGTTAATACTAATTCCCAATAAGGCATCTCAGCAGTATTCGAAAAACGATTGAGGACATTATGTTCAAACTTTTGGGGATGCTTCTGCTCTTAAAATCTAACCAAATCAAAATAGCGTAAGTGCATGCAAGCTCTCAAAGAAAGTAAACAGACTTTTTTGCGAATGGTATCAAGTTTTCCATTTCAGGTCAACTAGAGGAGGTATGAAACTAAATTAAACACTACTACTTGTGTCCAAATTTTTAAGAGGGTGTATGTTGTTAAAAATTGCTGAAAATATTTCTCCAGCAAACAAATATAAGGCCAAACTATAAACTCTTAAAAAAATGAAAAGATTTAAAGTATTATTTTCTTTTTCTCTGAAAAGACTATGCCAATATAAAAAACAGAAATTAATTAAAAAACTTTTTCCACAAAATCAGTTTTTCAAAGATAAGTAAAGATCTCCATTAAACAAAAAATGAGCGAAAATAAAATAAAAAAATCTACCAAGCGTGAAACTACCACCAATCAGAATCGATAAATGAATGAAACCCAAAAGGAACAGAAATTACAATAAATAACCGAGTCAAACTCAAAACAACCAGAAATTAACATAAGCTGGGCTCAAAATCCCTATGCCTTCTCAAGCCCAGAACATAATTTGCACTTTATTGAAAAAAAATACAAATGAATGTGCATTGTCAGTTTAATATACATATACTGATATTTTTTAGTATTATTTGTTTTATTAAAGTTATAAAAGTAAAAACATTTATATTGGTAACTTAAAAAGGACACTTTGGTAACTTAACAATTTTTAAACAATTTTTTGGTAACTTAAAAAGGACACAAGAACTTTTAATTTCCGTTTGAACAAGCCCTCCCACGATATTCTAGGATCACTCGGTCGATACGATCACCCCTGGAAAAAAAAACAAATGAATATGCATCCGTGAAGTTTCCTCTGGCCAAAAATACAAAATTCCACATTTTTTCAGATAGGAGCTTGAAACCTCTACAGTAGTGTTCTCTGATACACTGAATCGGATGGTAGGATTTTTATTAAGGTTCTATAGGGGGTCTTTCTTTCTTTTTTTGAAAATCAGACAAATTTTCTCAGGCGCTTAACTTTTGATTGGTAGAACTAAATTTGATGAAAATTATATGTTTGAAATCAGTATCAAAATCTGATTCTTTTGATGTATCTATTGGTGTCAAAATCCCGTTATTTAGAGTTTCGGATACTATTGAGCCGGGTCGCTCCTTACTTACAGTTTGTTACCACGAACCGTTTCACTGATTTGTGGTAGTTGTATTCCTGGTAGATTATTTGATAATTTTTTTTTTTGGTTCAATGGAGTTATTTACTTTTTCTTTAAAACTTCCTTTGTTGAGAAAGTTTTTTTTAATGGGTATATGAAACAAGCAATCTACTATTTACATTCTAGACGAAATAACGCAGCATCTTTTAATAGCATTCTTATATAAGAATTTGGATTTATACAACATTGCATATTATTCAAACAGATACTTAGAAGTCTACAATAATTTTTGGCCTTGTATAGAGATTAATAAAAAAAAAACTCTTTCCAGAAATAAATTTTTCAAAGAAATGTAAAGAACTCTTATAAACCAAAAATGAACCAAAATAGGATAAAAAATCTATTAAGTGTAAAACCACAACAAGTTAGCAGAGATAAAAAAAATTGGAGCCCAAAACGAATAGAAATTACAATAATTAGTGATTCAAACTTAAAATGAGCAGAAATTAATATGAATAGGGCTCAAAAGCAATTTGTGGTAGTTCTACGATTGGTAGATTATTTGATTCAATTTTTCTTCTTTTGTGGTTTAATGGAGTTTTTACTTTTCTTTGAAAACAAATTTTTGGGAAAAAGTTTTTTTTTAATTAATTTCTGTTCGTTTTATATTATAGTCTTTTTCTTAGAAACGAAAATAAATGTTATCACTTTTATAACTTTGAAAAATTATTTATCATTATTATTTTAAGGAATAAATATCAGCATATGCAGATTGAACTGAAAATGCAAATTCATTTGTTTTTTTTTTCAGTAAAGTGCAAATTATGTTCTTGCCTTGGGGAGGTATAGAAGTTTTGAGCCCTACTCATGCTAATTTCTGCTCGTTTTGAGTTTGCCTCGGTTATTTATTGTAATTTCTGTTCGTTTTGAGTTTCGTTGTAACTGTAATAAATAAAAAAAATATTAAGATTTAAAGAAATAAATATCAGCATATGTAATTTAAACTGCCAATGCATATTCATTTGTCCCCCTTCATATATCTAATAAAAAACATTTAAAAAAAGTAAAAACAAAGTGAAAACATTTTAAATGTGTTTTGTTTTCAATAATGTGCAAATTATGTTCTGGTCTTGACACAAGCCATCTAAGTTTAATACGACCACCCATTCTATAAGAACCTTATATGCCTCCAGGGCATAGCTTAAAGCCCTAAATCCAGGGCTCTGGTGAAGTGTGTCAACCCTAGAGGCAGTGTTCTATGTTCTTTGTACTATTTTAAACAGAATTGCCATCGAATAATTTCAACCAGAAGCGTTTGGTGAAAATAGGGGCAGTTTGGGAGGTATGACGGTGGGGGTTCGGGGGTGGGCTAGTTTACCTCTGTCACTATTGCCTCGTAAAAGGGAACTAGAACTTCCAATTTCAACCAAATAAGTCACTTTTAAAGTTTATACAACCATCTCTTTCATAAGAACTTAAAATGCCCCAGGGGCATAACTTACAACCCTCACCCTCAGACTCTGCGTGTTTGCACCAACCCCAAAAGCCCTGTTATATGAGTAGAAGGCTATCTTATACTCTGATCCCTCACCCCTGCTGCCACCTACAACTTTTTTTTACATAATTTATGTCTGTTTGCTGTCAGTGAGAATGAAAAAACAGGAATTTTGTCACATTTATGGATGTTTCATGGATGGTTATGTGTGTTGGTCGATTTATTTGATTTTTTTCATGGATGTCAACAGCAATTTATGGTTTTTGTCAGTGAGAATCTTAAAAACAGGAACTTTCTCACTTTTAAGGCTGTTTTTATTGTTTTTGTCAGTGAGAATGAAAAAACAGGAACTTTGTCAAATTTATGTCTGTTTTCTTGGATGGTTATGTGTGCTGGTCAGTTTATTTGATGTTTTTCATGGATGTCAACAGCAATTTATGGTTTTTGTCAGTGAGAATGGAAAAACAGGAACTTTCTCACTTTCATGGATTATTGAGTCATTAATCAAATTGTTTCCGGGCAAGGTTAATTAATGTCTGACAGATGACGTCAAGTTAATTAATGTCTTTGATGTATTTCCAAAGAGAATGTTTCCGGGGCAAAGTTTAGATCACACATGACAGATGATGTCGTGATTGATTGATTGACATGAAAGGGGAATTAATTTGTTGTTTCTAAAGAGAATTGATTCACGAAAGGGGAATTAATTTGTTGTTTCTAAAGAGAACTGTCTCCGAGCGAATGTTTAGATCTTAGCGATGAATTGTTTTAGCGAGGGAATCAGGTTTCTTAGTAATTTGAAATTTACGCTGAAATTACGTTTAGGGATTATTTGGGCGAAACTGTTTTAGACAGGTTATGGAATTATTTCGGCGAAACAGTTAGAGACATTTTAAAAGATGATTTTTGAAGAGATTTTGGAAGAGGATTTGAGGGTGAAACTCTGTGGTCATTATACTACACAAGTTCCATTGAACAATGTCGTGAGATCCTCTACCCCAACCTCAAAGGGTTCCGATCCCCCTACCCCAACCCCGAAGGAAGCCCCCGGTCCTCAAAGGTCCCCCGGGCTCCCAAAGGACCACCCGGCCCTCAAGGGTCCCCCAGACACCCAAAGGACCCCCCGGGCCCCAAAGGGTCCCTCCCCTCCCCACCCCCTTGGCCCCCAAAGGGCCCCTCCCCTCCCTTTCCCTCCATCTCCTCCCTCCTCCTCACCGCCCCATCCCCCTCCCCCTCTTCCCCCTCCCCATCCCCTCCTCCTCCCCCTCCCCCATTTTTTAATATTTTTTTGCATTGAGACACAGAAGGCACCCCCCCCCGAGCCCCTAAAGGGCCCCCGGTGCCCAAAAGGCTCCTGAGCCCCCAATTTAATACTTTTTTAAGGCATTATTATATCTTTTCAGAACAAATTATTATTTTAGGGAATTATTTCGGCGAAACGGTTAGAGACATTTTAAAAGATGATTTTTGAAGATGTTTTAGAAGAGGATTTGAGGGTGAAACTCTGTGGTCGTTATAATAGACAAGTTCCATTTGATCAGTGTCGTAAGGTCCTATATCCCCAACCCCAAAGGCCCCCAGTCCCCCTAATGCCCCTCGAGCCCCCAAAGACCACCGGGACCCCTCCCCCCCCTCCCACCATTTTTTTTTTAAAAATAATTATTGAAATTTTTTTAACATTGTATTTTTTTAACTTTTTTACGTATCTTAAAATGATATGAAATATACTTACGGCACTACCAATCGTACTCTGTGCTTGTTCTTAGACACGACTAAGCTTTCCCACTGGTACTCTATGGCAGGTTATCGACACTACCTAGTTTATTGTGTGCATTAAATCAGTATTTTTTTCACAGTGGAAGGATAAACACACAATTCATATCTGTAAAAAAGTGAAGATGAATTATTCGACGAAAGTATGTACACATGAAAAAATCATCGTCACGTTGAATGCTGACAAGGAGAAATACCTGAACTATGAAACGAGTGCAAGTGGTGACACTATTGGAAATGTGTGCATGCGTTGTCATGACAGCGAGAAGCTAGATTTCTTTGGAGTACCCAAGAAATTCAATCGTGTAAACGGTGGATATGCGAGAGTAACATTACCAGAGAAATTAGTGCTCAAAGAGAATGCAAACTTAAAAATAATTGTCGATGATCGGGGACAACTCCTTGCTACTGTTGCTGGTAACACATTACCTGTTGATACATCCTATCAGCATCTTTCCGGTATTAGCATTTTAAAGAGAACAAGAAGAAGACAAGCATACTCCTGCAATAATGTCATTAATCATATCTTGTCAATATGTCAAAACTGCTATCTATGTAAAAATAATGGGACAATAGACAGTGAAACCGCAGGCAGAATAAAAAGGACATTAGCAGACAATATCATCAATGAATATAAAGATGAATTGACGGAAAGTGAAGCGAAAGTGTACTAATAATGTATAATAATGTACTTAACATATTTTTATATTAATATTCTACATCTCGTTATTTCATTAAAAATATCTTATGCATTATTTTGTTAAGTGTTCATTATTTTTAGAGTATGCTAGAACGTCAAACGTTCAGAATATCTATTAAAAAGGTCAAAGATGTAAGAAAAAGAATTTTTAGAGATAAAGATACTACTAGCAGGCTCAATTTTTCATAGAAGATAGAAAAGTTCAAGTTCTCTTCTGATTTTTACCAAAGAACACAATTCAATTCTAATTTCTCCAGAGAAAATAAAAAGCTTCCACTTCAGTTTTAAGTTCACCAAGACATAAAAAATTTAAAGTTCAGTTCTAAATTTTTCCGTAGAAAATAGGAAAAGTTTCACTTTAATTCTAAATTTTCTTAAATTCAGTTCCGACTTTTCACATAGAGATGAAAAAAATTTAAAGTTCTGTTCCAAATTTTTCACAGAATATTGGAAAAGTTATACTTTGATCGTGAATATTCAAGTTCTCTTCTGAATTTTACCAAAGAACACAATTCAATTCTAATTTCACCATAGAAAATAAAAAGCTTACACTTCAGTTTTAAGTTCACCAAGACATAAAAAATTTAAAGTTCACTTCTAAATTTTTCCGTAGAAGATAGGAAAAGTGATACTATGATTGTGATTATTTTCTATGAAGATTAAAATTTTCACTTCAATTTTAAATTTTCTCAAAGAAGTGAAGAAAAGTTCAATTTCAATTCTGAATTTTCTCAATGAAAATGAAATAAGTTATTGATCAATTCTTTTTTCTCAAAATAATATAAAATTTTCCACTTCAATTCAGATTTTTCTCAAAGAGATGACAAAATTTTAAATATTGTTCTAAATTTTTCATAGAAGATAAGAAAATTTATATCATGATTGTGATTATTTTCTATGAAGATAAAAAGTTTCACTTTAATTCTATATTTTCTTAAATTAAGTTCCGACCTTTCTCAAAGAGTCAAATTTAAAGTTCTGTTCCAAATATTTCCCCGAAAGAAGAAAAGTTCAACTTCGATTCTGAATTTGCTTAATGAAAATGAAATAAATTATTGATCAATTCTTTTTTCTCAAAATATTATAAAATTTTCCACTTCAATTCAGATTTTTCTCAAAGAGATGAAAAAATTTAAAATATTGTTCCAAATTTTTCTTAGAAGATAGAAAAGTTCAAGTTCTAATCTGAATTTTACCAAAGAACATAATTCAATTCTAATTTCTTCAGGAAAAATAAAATGCTTCCACTTCAGTTTTAAGTTCACCAAGACATAAAAATTTAAAGTTCAGTTCTAAATTTTTCCGTAGAAGATAGGAAAAGTTATACCATGATTGTGATTATTTTCTATGAAGATAAAAAGTTTCACTTTAATTCTAAATTTTCTTAAATTCTGTTCCGACTTTTCACATAGAGATGAAAAAATTTAAAGTTCTGATCCAAATTTTTCTTAGAAGATAGAAAAGTTCAAGTTCTCTTCTGAATTTTACCAACGAACACAATTCAATTCTAATTTCACCAAAGAAAATAAAAAGCTTCCACTTCAGCTTTAAGTTCACCAAGACATAAAAAATTTAAAGTTCAGTTCTAAATTTTTCCATAGAAGATAGGAAAAGTTATACCATGATTGTGATTATTTTCTATGAAGATAAAAAGTTTCACTTTAATTCTAAATTTTCTTAAATTCAGTTCCGGCTTTTCTCAAAGAGATGAAAAAATTTAAAGTTCTGTTCCAAATATTTTCCCGGAAGAAGAAAATATCAACTTCGATTCTGAATTTTCTTAATGAAAATGAAATAAGCTATTGATCAATTCTATTTTTCCAAATAATATAAAAAGTTTCCACTTCAGTTCATATTTTTCTCAAAGAGATGAAAAAATTTAAAATACTGTTCCAAATATTTCTTAGAAGATAGAAGAGTTCAAGTTCTCTTCTGAATTTTACCATAAAATACATTTCAATTCTAATTTCACCAGAGAAAATAAAAAGCTTCCACTTCAGTTTTAAGTTCACCAAGACATAAAAAAATTTAAAGTTCAATTCAAAATTTTTCTGTAGAAGATAGGAAAAGTTATACTATGATTGTGATTATTTTCTATGAAGATAAAAAGTTTCACTTTAATTCTAAATTTTCTTAAATTCTGTTCCGACTTTTCACATAGAGATGAAAAAATTTAAAGTTCTGATCCAAATTTTTCTTAGAAGATATAAAAGTTCAAGTTCTCTTCTTAATTTTACCAACGAACATAATTCAATTCTAATTTCACCAAAGAAAATAAAAAGCTTCCACTTCAGCTTTAAGTTCACCAAGACATAAAAAATTTAAAGTTCAGTTCTAAATTTTTCCGTAGAAGATACGAAAAGTTATACCATGATTGTGATTATTTTCTATGAACATAAAAAGTTTCACTTTAATTCTAAATTTTCTTAAATTTAGTTCCGGCTTTTCTCAAAGAGAGGAAAAAATTTAAAGTTCTCTTCCAAATATTTTCCCGGAAGAAGAAAAGTTCAATTTTGATTCTGAATTTTCTTAATGAAAATGAAATAAGTTATTGATCAATTCTATTTTCCAAAAATAACATCAAAATTTTCCGCTTCAGTTCAGATTTTTCTCAAAGAGATGAAAAATTTAAAATACTTCCAAATTTTTTATAGAAGATAGAAAAGTTCAAGTTCTCTTCTGAATTTTACCAACGAACACAATTCAATTCTACGAACACCAACGAACACAACATTTCTCCATGTTTAAGTTAGGCTAGGTTAGGTTAACTTATCATGAGCGCTCATGATAAGCTAACCTAACCTAACTTAAACATTGAGAAATGTTTCTCATTATTTATTAATATTTATTTATACCTAACCTAACCTATTGTTTTTGGTGGTTAGATGAATGGACTGAATTTAAGAAAAATTAGAAATAGAGTGAAACTTTTTATCTTCATGGTAAATAATCACTATCATAGTATAGCCATTCCTATCTTCTATGAAAAAAATTTATAATTTAACTTTAAATTTTTATGTCATTGTGAAATTATTAACTGAAATGGAAGCTTTTTAATTTTCATTGGTAAATTTCATAATTGAGCTAACTTTTTTTCTCCTCTCTAATGAAATTCAGAAGAGAAATTGTACATTTTGTACTTCTTCGAGAAAACTTAGAATTAAAGT
Source organism: Artemia sp. Qi Xiang Cuo (assembly GCF_049724085.1). Lineage (NCBI taxonomy): Eukaryota > Metazoa > Arthropoda > Branchiopoda > Anostraca > Artemiidae > Artemia > Artemia sp. Qi Xiang Cuo. The sequence continues at coordinate 47,218,734 of NC_142811.1, forward strand.
GGAGCTCCATATATTCATGAAGAATATTCACAATAAAGTATAACTTTTCCAATCTTCTATGAAAAATTTGGAACAATATTTTAAATTTTTTCATCTCTTTGAGAAAGGTCGGAATTGAATTTAAGAAAATTTAGAATTAAAAAGAAACTTTTTATCTTCATGGAAAATAAACACAATCATAGTATAACTTTTCCTATCTTCTATGGAAAAATTTAGAACTGAACTTTAAATTTTTTATGTCTTGGTGAACTTAAACTGATGTGGAAGCTTTTTATTTTCTCTGGAGAAATTAGAATTGAATTATGTTCTTTGGTAAAATTCAGAAGAGAACTTGAACTTTTCTATCTTCTATGGAAAATTCGGAACAGTATTTTAAATTTTTTCATCTCTTTGAGAAAAATCTGAATTGAAGTATGAAATTTTATAATATTTTGAGAAACTAGAAATGATCAATAACTTATTTCATTTTCATTGAGAAAATTCAGAATCGAAGTTGAACTTTTCTTCACTTCTTTGAGAAAATTTAAAATTGAAGTAAAACTTTAAATCTTCATAGGAAATAATCACAATTATAGTATAACTTTTCCTATCTTCTATTGAAAAATTTAGAACTGAACTTTAAATTTCTTATGTCATGGCGAACTTAAAACTGAAGTGGAAGCTTTTTATTTTCTCTGGAGAAATTAGAATTGAAATGTGTTCTTTGGTAAAATTCAGAAGAGAACTTGAATATTCACAATCAGAGTATAACTTTTCCAATCTTCTATGAAAAATTTGGAATAGAACTTTAAATTTTTTTCATCTCTATGTGAAAAGTCGGAACTGAATTTAAGAAAATTTAGAATTAAAGTGAAACTTTTTATCTTCATGGAAATAATCACAATCATAGTATAACTTTTCCTATCTTCTACGGGAAAAATTTAGAACATAACTTTAACTTTTTTATGTCTTGGTGAACTTAAAACTGAAGTGGAAGCTTTTTATTTTCTCTGGATAAATTAGAATTGAATTGTGTTCGTTGGTAAAATTCATAGGATTAAATTTTTTCATCTCTTTGAGAAAGGTCGGAATTGAATTTAAGAAAATTTAGAATTAAAATGAAACTTTTTATCTTCATGGAAAATAATCACAATCATAGTATAACTTTTCCTATCTTCTATGGAAAAATTTAGAACAGAACTTTAAATTTTTATGTCTTGGTGAACTTAAACTGATGTGGAAGCTTTTTATTTTCTCTTGAGAAATTAGAATTGAATTATGTTCTTTGGTAAAATTCAGAAGAGAACTTGAACTTTTCTATCTTCTATGGAAAATTTGGAACAGTATTTTAAATTTTTCATCTCTTTGAGAAAAATCTGAATTGAAGTGGGAAATTTTATAATATTTTGAGAAAATAGAAATGATCAATAACTTATTTCATTTTCATTGAGAAAATTCAGAATCGAAGTTGAACTTTTTTTCACTTCTTTGAGAAATTTAAAATTGAAGTGAAACTTTTAAGCTTCATAGGAAATAATCACAATCATAGTAGAACTTTTCCTATCTTCTATGAAAAAATTTAGAACTGAACTTAAATTATTTGATGTCATGGCGAAATTAAAACTGAAGTGGAAGCTTTTTATTTTCTTTTGGGAAATTAGAATTGAACTGTGTTCTTTGGTAAAATTATGAAGAGAACCTGAATATTCACGATCAAAGTATAACTTTTCCAATCTTCTATGAAAAATTGGAACAGAACTTTAAATTTTTTTCATCTCTATTTGAAAAGTCGGAACTGAATTTAAGAAAATTTAGAATTAAAGTGAAACTTTTTATCTTCATGGAAAATAATCACAATCATAGTATAACTTTTCCTATCTTCTACGGAAAAATTTAGAACAGAACTTTATATTTGTTATGTCTTGGTGAACTTAAAACTGAAGTGGAAGCTTTTTATTTTCTCTGGAGAAATTAGAATTGAATTGTGTTCTTTGGTAAAATTCAGAAGAGAACTTGAACTTTTCTATCTTCTATAAAAAATTTGGAAGTATTTTAAATTTTTCATCTCTGAGAAAAATCTGAACTGAAGTGGAAAATTTTTATATTATTTTGGGAAAATAGAATTGATCAATAACTTATTTCATTTTCATTAAGAAAATTCAGAATCGAAGTTGAACTTTTCTTCTTCCGGGAAAATATTTGGAACAGAACTTTAAATTTTTTCATCTTTTTGAGAAAAGCCGGAACTGAATTTAAGAAAATTTAGAATTAAAGTGAAACTTTTTATGTTCATTGAAAATAATCACAATCATGGTATAACTATTCCTATCTTTTACGGGAAAATTTAGAACTGAACTTTAAATTTTTTATGTCTTGGTGAACTTAAAGCTGAAGTGGAAGCTTTTTATTTTCTTTGGTGAAATTAGAATTGAATTGTGTTCGTTGGTAAAATTCAGAAGAGAACTTGAACTTTTCTATCTTCTAAGAAAAATTTGGATCAGAACTTTAAATCTTTTCATCTCTATGTGAAAAGTCGGAACAGAATTTAAGAAAATTTAGAATTAAAGTGAAACTTTTTATCTTCATAGAAAATAATCACAATCATAGTATAACTTTTCCTATCTTCGACATAAAAATTTTGAATTGAACTTTAAACTTTTTTATGTCTTGGTGACCTTAAAACTTAAGTGGAAGCTTTTTATTTTATCTTGTGAAATTAGAATTGAAGTGTATTCTCTGGTAAAATTAAGAATAGAAATTGAACTTTTATTGCTTCTATGAAAAATTTTGAACAGTATTTTAAATTTTTTAATATATTTGAGAAAAATATGAAATGAAGTGGAAACTTTTTATATTATTTGGAAAAATAGAATTGATCAATAACTTATTTCATTTTCATTAAGAAAATTCAGAATCGAAGTTGAACTTTTCTTCTTCCGGGAAAATATTTGGAACAGAACTTTAAATTTTTTCATCTCTTTGAGAAAAGCCGAAACTGAATTTCAGAAAATTTAGAATTAAAGTGAAACTTTATGTTCATAGAAAATAATCACAATCATGGTATAACTTTTCCTATCTTCTATTGAAAAATTTAGAACTGAACTTTAAATTTCTTATGTCATGGCGAACTTAAAACTGAAGTGGAAGCTTTTTATTTTCTCTGGAGAAATTAGAATTGAAATGTGTTCTTTGGTAAAATTCAGAAGAGAACTTGAATATTCACAATCAGAGTATAACTTTTCCAATATTCTATGAAAAATTTGGAATAGAACTTTAAATTTTTTTCATCTCTATGTGAAAAGTCGGAACTGAATTTAAGAAAATTTAGAATTAAAGTGAAACTTTTTATCTTCATGGAAAATAATCACAATCATAGTATAACTTTTCCTATCTTCTACGGGAAAAATTTAGAACAGAACTTTAAATTTTTTATGTATTGGTCAAATTAAAACTGAAGTGGAAGCTTTTTATTTTCTCTGTAGAAATTAGAATTGAATTGTGTTCGTTGGTAAAATTCAGAGGATTAAATTTTTTCATCTCTTTGAGAAAGGTCGGAATTGAATTTAAGAAAATTTAGAATTAGAATGAAACTTTTTATCTTCATGGAAAATAATCACAATCATAGTATAACTTTTCCTATCTTCTATGGAAAAATTTAGAACAGAACTTTAAATTTTTATGTCTTGGTGAACTTAAACTGATGTGGAAGCTTTTTATTTTCTCTGGAGAAATTAGAATTGAATTATGTTCTTTGGTAAAATTCAGAAGAGAACTTGAACTTTTCTATCTTCTATGGAAAATTTGGAACAGTATTTTAAATTTTTCATCTCTTTGAGAAAAATCTGAATTGAAGTGGGAAATTTTATATTATTTTGGGAAAATAGAAATGATCAATAACTTATTTCATTTTCATTGAGAAAATTCAGAATCGAAGTTGAACTTTTTTTCACTTCTTTGAGAAATTTAAAATTGAAGTGAAACTTTTAAGCTTCATAAGAAATAATCACAATCATAGTAAAACTTTTCCTATCTTCTATGTAAAAATTTAGAACTGAACTTTAAATTTTTTATGTCATGGTGAACTTAAAACTGAAGTGGAAGCTTTTTATTTTCTCTGGAGAAATTAGAATTGAATTGTGTTCTTTGGTAAAATTCAGAAGAGAACTTGAATATTCACGATCAAAGTATAACTTTCCCAATCTTCTATGAAAAATTTGGAACAGAACTTTAAATTTTTTTCATCTCTATTTGAAAAGTCGTAACTGAATTTAAGAAAATTTAGAATTAAAGTGAAACTTTTTATCTTCATGGAAAATAATCACAATCATAGTATAACTTTTCCTATCTTCTACGGACAAAATTAGAACAGAACTTTAAATTTTTTATGTCTTGGTGAACTTAAAACTGAAGTGGAAGCTTTTTATTTTCTCTGGAGAAATTAGAATTGAATTGTGTTCGTTGGTAAAATTCAGAAGAGAACTTGAACTTTTCTATCTTCTATAAAAAATTTGGAAGTATTTTAAATTTTTCATCTCTTTGAGAAAAATCTGAACTGAAGTGGAAAATTTTTATATTATTTTGGGAAAATAGAATTGATCAAGGGCATAACTCACAACCTATGCTCTGAGAGATGTGAAAAGAGGTTGTCATCCTCAAAGACATAATTTCCGGACTTTTTAACTACGTTGAACAAAATGGCTATCTCAAAATTTTGATTGGATGTGTTTGAAGAAATAGTAGGCATGGGAAGGGGGTTAGTTGCCCACCAAGTATTTTCGACTATAAAAAAAAGCACTAGCCCTTATAATTTTCAATCGAATAAGTCCTTTTCAAAATTCCTACGACAGCTCCTTCGATACGAAGTACCCTTACAAAGACAAAAAAAAACAAATAATGCATTCTGCCAGCTTTGTTCTTTACTTAGGTAGCGCTATTGCACTGCCTATGATTTGTTTTGGTGCTAAAAAAATATAAATAAGACGTCAAGAGTCAATACAACCAGATTTGTCCTGATTGAGATTCATTTGGATCTGAAGCTGAAATCACTTATTTTTCAAATTATTGTCCTCGATCAGTTCCCCTCAGACTCCCCTCATAAATTATATAATAATTATATAACGCTATAATGATATATATATACATATATATATATATATATATATATATATATATATATATATATATATATATATATATATATATATATATATATATATATATATATATATATATATATATATATATATATATATATGTATGTATATATATATATATATATATAAAAATTTTGATTGGATTATATATATATATATATATATATATATATATATATATATATATATATATATATATATATATAATACTATATATCATAAATCAATGCATTATTATATAGGGCATAAATTGTAAGCCTGGTGTGGGTTTACACGGTGAAAACATTATTTATGTGTGGATAAGAGATATAAATGGTTATTCCATCTCCAGTCCCTTCAAATCTAAATATCCCTTCCTCACTATATCTCCTTCCTTTCTCAATCATTCCTTGCCAGTTTTAATTCCATCCCTGAAGCTGTTCCCAATATTTCCCCTTCACCTCTTTTCCCCATTTAAAATTATAAATCCATTTGACCCTTCAATACTCCCTCTAAATTTCAAATCGATCTCTTAAGCCATTCCCAAGATGTTGTGGGTAATTTTAAGAATCAGGTGTACATAGCGTTATTTTATTTGCTCCGATACGCATGTTATTTTAATAGTGCAAATTTAGCTCACTCGATGTACAACTAATTATGTACAACTAATTATGTCTAAACTATGTGTGGGACTTTCTTGGTCTAGAGAATAGTCACAGGAAGTTTCAACCTTATTGGGCACCCAGGAGGACACATGACCCCCTACCCCTTTTTATGAAATCTATAAGTAAACATTTCATTAAAACAGAAATTAAAGAATGATTTTCATCAAAAAATTTTGTTTTTATTGGAATAAACCTCTTTAGACAAAGAAATAGGCTTAAAGAACCAGGATGCCAGTGATTTTGTCACCACAATTTTTTATCGAGATCAATAGTTGCTGCAAATACTGGCCGAAGGTCCCCAATGAGAAAAATGATTATAACCATTTATTGGATTAAAAGGGAATCAAGAAAAATTTGATGCACTATTAATACATAGAAATTGATCTCAAAAGCTTATGTATGTAGTATAGGTTAGATTTTTTTTCTTGGCGAACAATTGCTGCCCATAATGACAAAAGGTCACCAATGAGAAAACAAATCTAAACCATTTAAGTGACTAAAAACAAATTAAGAAAAATAAGATACACTATTAATACGTAGCAGTAGGTCTCCAAGTCGGATGTTTGTAACCTTTTTTATGTTAAAAACACATATAAACAAAATAAATTAGTTTTTTATTATTATGTGTTTTCGACCGCTCCAGATACTATGTTTTCCTCTTTCAGTCGTATGGGGTTTTTGATAGCAAATGAACAGCCTACAAAACTTTTTCTTCTGTCATTGTCACTTTGAAATGAATGTCTTATCATCAAAATTCACTTGATCATGAAAATAAAAAAAAACACGACAATTTTCTTAACTACACCGACGTAAACGTTAGTATAAAGAGCTGATGACTCATAAGGAATGTGTCAGAATGTCGGTTAGAGAATTTTTTTTTGTTATTACCCAAGGCTGTTTAGTTAGGATTTAAATTTTTCAGATACAAGGCATACCCTTAACTACAGTAATATATACTTTACGTCTACTCAAAATGGATCATACTATCAGGGAAAAAATATTTCAACTTTCCAAAACAGACCTAGATAATTTCGGAGACCACACTGCCTTTCCATGACGATAAATAAAAGTTCAAATAGGGATAAAATCCTTTTAATAGACAGTTATGATAATAACAGCGATAGAAATCCACAAAAATAATAGATATTTCGGTCAAATATACAGTGACCGTCATCAGTTTTACTACTCATGACGGTCACTGTATATGTGACCGAAATATCTGGTATTTTTGTGAATTTCTATCACTGTTATCATCATCACTGTCTATTAAAAGGATTTTATCCCTATTTGAACTTTTATTTATCCAAAACAGACCTTACACATGAAAAAAACCGGGACTACCTACCTATGAATATAATTATCTCTATGATTGGGCACATCATAGTTAATCACAAGTGATACTTGTTGCACGTCAATTCCACGAGCTAAAAGATCCGATGTGATTAAAATACGAGGCGATCCAGAACGGAATGCACGCATAATTTTCTTGCGCTCCTTTTGGTCCATATCACCATGCTGAAGAAAAAAGAAACAATTTGATATTTTTAGAGAAAACAACTTAATAGGAAATTAAGAATGATTTAAAAATAGTTTAAGACTGAACATGTAAAAAGACTGTAGTTTAGAAAAGAGTAGCATATTTAGGGGGAAGAGGATCGTACTCTGCTCTACTACGTGAGGAAAATATCTCAAGAAGTAGTTGGGGCATAATGGTTTCAAAGTCATGCCCTGTTAAGCCACGACATCTCTGGCGATATTCCCACCGAATTCCATGTTTCCATATGACGCAATTTTGTTTCAGCATTGTCAAGATTCCCACAACATGTCCCTGTTTTAAGGTCTTCTATTAAAGGGAACACATTAGCAAGATTTCAACTGCAGCCCTGTTTCTAACGATCCGCTGGCAAAAATTCCACAGCGCGGTCTCTTTTTGCAGGTGTTCTATTAAAGGGAACACAGCTTGCAAGATTCCCACAACACGCCGTCGTATTTTAAACGGTCAGATAGGAAATTTACATCGGACGTCAGATAAGTGCAGCCCCTATTACCTCAAGCCCTCACACCTGTGCAGCAAGGTCCTTGTTTCCATGTGTAATATTGATAACACAATTTTATGTAACCTTCCGTCAGGACCCGTGGATAATCCCCACTTGTAACTGAATACGGCACACACACGAGTCACATATAGTGACAGTGCACATGTTGCGTAATGATTTTACACACAATACCTAAGAACAGCGCATACCTTATGCAATGACGCAAACATTTTACGCAATGACGGCAAACGTCTTACGAAATGATGGCGCACCTATGGTAATTACGGCACACACATCACTGTTACATAATACTTTTTTTACATTAAATTTTTCGTAGAAACGTTCAAAATGTTTTTTTTCTTTTTTTAGTTCTTTGTCCTCGCTAGGACTCGAAAGGTCAATTTCTTTCGGATTTAACAGCGTCGTAAGTGGCAGGAATAACAAGCTAGTCCCTGTATTCTGTATCGAGAACTATTTTCCATAAATAACACCTGAGATTCCCTTGACGTCACAAAACACACCTCGCTATTCCATGACAAACATGGCAGGATTCTGAACCCTAAACCATGTTTTTCGTGCACCAGCCAAAATTTGAATCAAAGACAGAAAGTTTATTTCCAGACACTATTGCGCTTAATGTTTTTGTAATGATAAGAGACGGAAGGGATATTTAACTTGTGTAAACACCTAGGAATTAGAGACTCATCCTAAGCAGCATATTTAAATGATTAAGCTTTTTGTAAATAAAATTTATATTTATTATAACAAAGAGAAAGCACTTCACAAACACGAAAAACAAAAACGTGAAAAAGCTTATATGGAATAAAGTATAACCAAAAAGAACCATGCATTAAAGAAAAATGCATACTAGCAATCATTTTCAGACGGGCAAGGTTGATATTAGATGCACATTTTGGTCATAATGAAGTACTTCTGAGAGCTACTACCGAAAGCACCACGTTTTCATTGAGCTAAGCATATGAATACTCACCAGCCTTGACATTTCACAAGCCAAACCTTTCATGATGCTCAACAAAACACCTCCACAACAACATGGTATTACGTGACTATCCTCCTTGGCATTCACCAGGCCTCTTTTATCACCCCGAAGACATTTACAACCCTTTTCTCTCAAAAATAAATTTTTTAAACTAAAAATTATCATTGTTTTTATTTGAACAGAGGAAACTTGCCATTTCATTGCTTGATTGCAATGTCCCATACTAGTTCAAAGTCTGTGACACTGAATGGATGACATACTAAAGCCTCTAGTCTGTTGCATATATGATTTTTTTGGGGGGGGGGCTATTTTTCCAGCAAAAGTATTTACTTACACCAGAATTGATCATTTTAACTTAATAAAAGAAAACCGCCATTAGCATTTCTTCCAATAAATCCTAAGAATTGAGGTCACCGTGGCACAATATATCACCCCCGACAACAACTTCGGGAGGAGGGGGGGAATTCTCACACATAAAGATTTTTCAACCTTTTTCTCTCAAAAAAAAATTTTGTAAACTAAAAATGACCATTGTTTTTAATTTGACAGCAGAAACTTGCCATTTGACTGCTCGATTGTAATTTTCCATGCTAATTCCGAGCATGTGACACTGAATGGTTGAGACTTGACAGCATCTAGAAGGCATTGTTGCACATATGACATTTTTTCGAGGGCCTTTTTGCAGCGAAAACATCAAAACACACAGAGGGGAAATTTTTTTCGAGATATTATTGTTTCCATGGAAAATATGTAATTAGGAAAATTCTGAAAATAAATTGTTTTCGAGAGACTATGCAATGGAAAAAAAATATGTGTTAATAGAAGAAAGGTATGGGTCCTAGCAGGCAATTCCAGGGAGGGAAGGGTGATATTAGAGGTAAATTTTGTACGCGGCTGCTTCTGTGGTAACCTCTGGCTACCAAATGGTACCCCCCAAAGGGCATATTATCGCGGATAAGAGTTTTTCATCCTTTTTTTCTCCCACAAAAATAATTTATAAACTAAAAATGATCATTTTTTTTTTATTTGAAGAGAACATTCAACCTCGAGACCAGAGTGGCACTTTGACTTTGTTTTCAGACATTTAAGAGGACCATTTCGACTAACGCCGTCCTAAATTTTGAGGATTTTAAGCAATTATTTACCATAGTTTAACATTTGTTTCATTTATTTAATGTTTTCTAGGGCTTATGGGACCAAGGTGTTGAGAGTTTTAAGATATTATTTTAATATATTTCTTCCTATTTTTCATTATTTTTTCAACAGGCTTAATAGATCCTTGGCATTAAGACATTCAACCTGGAGACCAGAGTGGCACTGAGACACTGTTTTCACAAACATCTGAGGGCCATTTTGACTAAGGATATGCTAGAACTTAAGAATTTTAGGCAATTATCTTCGACGATTCTTTCAATCTATTGATTCAAGTTTTACCGCAAGCCTAACCTTTCCAAATAACCACCAAAAGACACCCCATCACCACAACATCACATGCCTTTCATCTAGGTGGCAACCACCGTCATCACCCCTCTCAAGGAAATTTTCGTAAATGTCTTGTTAAAGTATATTCTTTCATTCTCTTGGTTCCAAAATTAAGCTTGTGAATCTAAATTGAACAGTATTTTTTTGGTTGAAAAGCGGAACTTGGCATTTCATTGCTAAAACGTAATACTCCAAGCAATTCACACCACAGTACCATTATTTGATTGTTACCCTCTGAAACCTCCTTCATCATTCCTAAGACATTTTTAGACATTACATGTTAAAAATTACGCGTTCATTCCAATGGCTCAAGTTTTTCATGGGGAAAGCCATAGGCGACGCTCCCCAAAACACCTCACACCCCCAGCATTGATTCAAGTTTTTCACGGGGCAAGTCTATCATAATAACCTCCAAAAAATTCATACTCCGACAGCATTACACGCCTGAAATCCACATAATACACCTCCTCATTACCCATAGGACAGTTTAAACCTTTTTACTTAAAAAATAAGCATGTGAATCTAAATTAAACTTTTTTCCTTAGGAAAACTCAAAACTGAAGTTTAACTTTTTTCTCTTCTTTGGAAAAATTCAGAATTGAACTTTTAATTTTTATCTTCTTTGATAAATTCAAAAGAGAACTTGAACTATTTTTTTCCTCAGAAAAATTCAGAACTGAAGTGTAACTACAGTCAACTACACTAAGTTAACTGCGTTTAAGTTAGGTTCATTTAACTTAGGTTAGCATGAGCCGTCATGCTAACCTAAGTTAAATGAACTTAACTTAAACATACTTAACTTAATCTAGTTAACTGAGGTTACCCTTCAGTTTCGAATTTTTAAAAAAGGAAAAAATTTAATATTTCGTCTGAATGTATCAAAGAAGAAAAGAATTGAAAGTTTGATTCTAAATTTTTTCAAAGAAGAGAAAAAGTTAAACTTCAGTTCTAGGTTTACCTAAAGATAAAAAGTTTACTCAAGTTCGGAATTTTCTCAACGAAGAGAAAAAAAAGTTCAAGTTCTCTTCTGAATTTTCTCAAGGGAGAGAAAAAAATTACATTTCGATTCTGAGTTTTCTTAAGGATGAGAAAGAGTTAAACTTTGCTTGTTAGTTTTATCAAAGAAAAAAACGAAGTCTCACTTCACTTCTGAATTTTCGGTTGAAGATAGAAGTTATGCTTGTGAATTTTATCCAAACAAGAGAGAAAGTTCCACTTTAATTCTGAGTTTTCTTAAAAAAAAGTGAAGAAAAGTTCAAGTTCTCTTCTGAATTTTTCCAGAGAAGAGAAAAATGTTAAGGTTTAATTGTGAATTTCTTTTCCAATGAAGAGAAAAATGTTAGACTTTGACTCTGTATTTTTCCCAGAGAAGAGAAAAAAGTTTTATTTTAGTTCTAAATTTTTTCAGTGAAGAGAAAAAATTTCACTTTAATTCTGAGTTTTCTCAATGATGAGAAAGATGTATCTTTTTGTAAGAATAATTTTGATTTATGACTGTGTTAACTCAGCTAATATTCCAGATCCAGAGGTCACTGACAACTTGAGTATTATTTGTAAAGTGGTTCCTGAAGTCAAATCAGGGAAGAATTCCATTGCCTGCCAATTTCACTTGGCCAACAAGTGTATAAAAAAGAGTGATTGTTCCTTTGTTCGCCCATGTATTTCTTTTTTAGCTACTGGTCACTGTAACGACACTATCGCTCCCTTCCCCATTCCAAACCCTGCCATAAATTTCAAAGTGGCCTGTGTTTTGACACTAAGTGCATGTTATTACATTTGAAAAGCACGGATTCTTCTGCTATAGCCAGGCACAGTATAACCTTTAATATGAAAATAGTTACAAGTTCTCAATAAACCCACAAGCGGAACCCCCTTCATTCAATTAGAAAAATTAGCTTATCAGCGCATACTCTTCCTTTTTTTATCACAAATCCACCATGTTCACTAAAAAATTTCCACCTTTACCACACAGAAAAAAACTCCATTTTCCCAGGAAAATCCCTTCTTTCTTAACGCTCCAGTTAACCCCTCCCGATTTGATAGCCCCTGCCAAGTTGACCTTCCATAAAATACTACCGTCTTATTTCCATCCCAAATATTATCAGACAAGAGTGACCCAGGTTTAAAAGATGTGGCCTCTTTCTCCCAAACCCTCCTTGCTCCAACCCACTCAGAAGCCCCTACTTCTCCATATCAAAATCTCATATCACCAGCCTAAAGAGTCGTAGTCCCTACCCCCAAACTTATAAATAGTGCTAAAAAACAGTTTAACCCCCAGACCCAAAGGGAAGAAATATCTCGGTATGCTAATCGGTTCAAGTTTCCTAGGTTCCTTCCTTCCAATGCCGAGAGCATAAACTATGAACAACTTACTGAACTCGAGGGTATAACTGAAATTCAGAATATTAATGTCATAGCTGTAACAGAGGTGTAGGCAAAAAACCCTGAATTCCTTTAAATTAAAAAAATACTCCCAGTTCATTAAGCTTCGTTCTTCTGACCACCCTCTCAGAAAAAACTGGAGGGAGGGGGGTATTTTGTTCTTTGCTCAAAATGACCTTTAGCCGAAACTCATTGCCACTCCTAAGCTTTCCGATTATGATGAAATCCTTTGGCTTAGTCTAAGACCAAAGGCTCTCCCCCTTCCTTTCAATATAATAGTAGTAGCAGTTTCTTTATTATTCCCCAGACGAAAATATCGACCAAAAACGTAAATTTATACAGCAATTCTAGACTAGTGCTGACTTTGTTTTATCCAAGTATCCAAATGCTGGTATTTTTTTTTACTAGGTGATGCAAATGACCTCAACATGGACTCTATTTGTACTTGTCTTAATATTAAACAATTAGTTAAAATTCTGACAAGAAAAAAAGTACGTCTCTTGATGTAATTTTTTCTAATATCAATAAGTTTTACAGTCCTCCCTAGCCCTGTATCCATTACGTGGTAGTCACCATTACTGTCTCTTTTTATCCCCTTCCTCGTCTTTCCTACACTCGTTCACAACCACAAGCAGATCTCACCGTCCCCTCAGTGATTCGGTCTTTTTTGATTTGGCTCTTGGTTGTCTGAAGGATGTTGGTCCGACATTTATTATCTGAATAATCTTGATGACCAAATCCTTACTTTCCACAAAAAAAAACAGAATGACCTTTATATGGCTCATTTTCCCGAAAAAAAAGTTAAAAGTGCTCTAATGATAAACCCTATATAAATGATCATATTAAAATTTTAATCCGGAAAAAATTGAATTTATTCAAAAGAGGAAAACAAAAAAATATGAATTGTCGGTTTAATATACATATACTGATATTTAGTAACCAAAATGTTAAAATTATTTGATTTATTAAAGTTATAAAAGTAAAAAAATTTATATTTTTTTCAGTAAAGTGCAAACTTTGTTTTGGGCTTGGGAAGGCATAGGGGTTTTGCTCCCAACTTATGTTAATTTCTGCTCGTTTTGAGTTTGACTCGGTTATTTATTGTAATTTCTGTTCGTTTTCGGTTTCTTTTATTTATCGATGCTGATTTGTGATAGTTTCACGCTGGGTAGATTATTTGATTTTATTTTTGCTCATTTCGGTTTAATGGAGTTCTTTACTTTTCTTTGAAAAACTTGTTTTGTGGAAAAAGTTTTTTAAATTAATTTCTGTTTGTTTTATATTGACATATTCTTATCAGGGAAAAAGAAAATAATACTTTAAATCTTTTCATTTTTGAAGACTTTATAGTTTGGCCTACTATTTGTATGCTGGAGAAATTTTTTTAGCAATTTTTAACAATATACACCCTTTTCAAAATCTAGACACAAATAGTACAGTTTAATTTAGTTCCATACCTCCTCTAGTTGACCTGAAATAGAAAACTTGATACCATTCACAAACAATTCTGTTTACTTTCTTTGATAGCTTGGATACACTTACGCTATTTTGATTTGGTTAAATTTTAGGAGCAGAAATAGGAGGGTGGGCGTGGGAGGTTGGGAGTGGAAGGGAGATTAGTTGCCCTAAAATCACTTTCGACAATTAAAAAGGGCATCAGCCCTTTCTATTTTCAATTGAATGAGACCTTCTCGAAGTTCCCACGACAACCCCTTTGATACGAAGTGCCCTAGTCTAAACAACTACAACACCAAAAAATAATACATTATACCAACTTCGATCTTTACTATAAAAATATCAAGCCTTCTAATCACTTTCGACTATTAAAAAGGGCACTAGGCCTTTCGATTCCCAGTCAAATTAGCTCCTTAGGAAACGACAACACTTTCTATAAACACCTTATTTGCCCCAGGGCATAAATTACAACCCTTACCCTAAGGTCTGTTAGGGTAGTTGTCATCCTCTAAACCCAAATTTCAAGAACTTTCAACTACGTTAAACATTACGGCTATCTCAAAATTTTGATTGGATGTGTATGGGGAAATGGTGGGCGTGAGGGGGGTGTTAATCTCCTTCCAATCACTTTCGACTATTTAAATGGGCACAAGCCACTCCAATTTCCAATTGAATGGGCGCTTTTCGAAGTTTTTACGACAACTTCTTCGATACAAAGTGCCCTGCTTTAAAGAAAAAAAAAATTAATGAATAATACATTATGCCAACATTGTTCTTACATGCCCCCAGGGCATAACTTAAAACCCTTGCCCTGAGAATTGTGGGGGAGTGTCTCTTTACTTAGTCCCCAGTTCTTGTCTCGTTCTCGAGTGTCCCCGTTCTTTACTTAGGCAGCGCGATCGGGCTGCCTATGATTTATACAACAACTTTCTATATAAACCTTATGTGCCCCCAGGGCATAACTTATAACCCTTGCATTGCTCTCAGGTGGTTATCATCCTAAAAAACCTAATTTCCAGAACGTTCAACTACGTTGAACAAAATGAATATCTCCAAATTTTGATTGGATGTGTTTTGGAAAATGGTGGGCGTGAGAAGGGCGTTAGTCACTATCTAACACTTGCAACTATTAAAAAGGCGCTAGCAATTTCAATTTCCAATTGAATGAGCCCTTTTGAAGTTTCTACGACAACACTTTCAATAAAAATCTTTATATGCCCCAGGGCATAACTCACAACCCTTGCCCTGAGAGCTGTGGGGGGAGGGGTTGTCATCCTTAAAGATCTAATTTCCAAAACTTTCAGCTACGTTGAATAAAATGGATATCTAAAAATTTTGATTGGATATCCTTGGGGAAAAGGAGGGTGCAAGAGGGGGGTCAGTTTCCCTCAAATTACTTTCAAATATTAAAAAGGGTACTATCCCTTTGAATTTCAAATTGAATGAGCCCTTTTTCAAGTTTCTACTACAAAGATTTCAATAAAAAACCTTATATATCCTCAGGGCATAACTTATAATCCTTGCCCAGAGAGTTTTGGGGGAGTTTTCTCCTCAAAAATATATTTTCTATCTGGAAATCAACTACGCTGAACAAAAGGACTATCTCAAAATTTTTGCCCTCTAATCACTTTCGACTATGGAAAAGGGCACTAGGCCTTTCGAATTCCAATCAAATGAGCCCTTTTGGAAACGAAAACACTTTCTATAAACACCTTATATGCCCCCAGAGCATAAATTTCATCCCTTACCCGTAGGTCTGTTAGGGTGGTTGTTATCCTCTAAGACCAAATTTCCAGAAATTTCAACTAAGTTAAACAACATGGCTATCTCAAAATTTTGCCCTTTTGAATGAGCCCTTTTGAAGTTTCTACGACAACACTTTCAATAAAAATCTTTATATGCCCCAGGGCATAACTCACAACCCTTGCCCTGAGAGCTGTGGGGGGAGGGGTTGTCATCCTTAAAGATCTAATTTCCAAAACTTTCAGCTACGTTGAATAAAATGGATATCTAAAAATTTTGATTGGATATCCTTGGGGAAAAGGAGGGTGCAAGAGGGGGGTCAGTTTCCCTCAAATTACTTTCAAATATTAAAAAGGGTACTATCCCTTTGAATTTCAAATTGAATGAGCCCTTTTTCAAGTTTCTACTACAAAGATTTCAATAAAAAACCTTATATATCCTCAGGGCATAACTTATAATCCTTGCCCAGAGAGTTTTGGGGGAGTTTTCTCCTCAAAAATATATTTTCTATCTGGAAATCAACTACGCTGAACAAAAGGACTATCTCAAAATTTTTGCCCTCTAATCACTTTCGACTATGGAAAAGGGCACTAGGCCTTTCGAATTCCAATCAAATGAGCCCTTTTGGAAACGAAAACACTTTCTATAAACACCTTATATGCCCCCAGAGCATAAATTTCATCCCTTACCCGTAGGTCTGTTAGGGTGGTTGTTATCCTCTAAGACCAAATTTCCAGAAATTTCAACTAAGTTAAACAACATGGCTATCTCAAAATTTTGATTGGATGTGTATGGGAAAATTGTGAGCGTGAGAGAGGTATTAGTGGCCTTCCAATCACTTTTGAATATTTAAATGGGCACAAGCTACTCCAATTTCCAACTGAATGAGCGTTTTTCGAAGTTTCTACGACAACTTCTTCGATACGAAGTGCCCTGCTCTAAAGAAAAATTAATAAATAATACATTGTGCCAACATCGTTCTTACATCCCCTAGGGCATAACTTAAAACCCTGGCCCTGAGGATTGTGGGGGAGTGTCCTCCTCTTTACTTAGCCTCCACTTCTTGTCTCGTTCTCGAGTGTCCCCGTTCTTTACTTAGGCAGCGCGATCGTGCTGCCTATGATTTATACAACAACTTTTTTTTATAAACCTTATATGCCCCCAGGACATAACTTACAACCCTTGCACTGAGGCCTATGAGGTTGCTATCATCCTAAAAAACCTAATTTTCAGTACGTTGAACTACGATGAACAAAATGAATATCTCAAAATTTTGATGGGATGTGTTTTGGAAAATGGTGGGCGTGAGAAGAACGTTAGTCATTATTTAATCACTTTCAACTATTAAGAACGCACTAGCACTTTCAATTTCTAATTGAATAAGCCCTTTTGAAGTTTCTACGACATCCCTTTCAATAAAAACCTTATATGCCCCAGGGCATAACTTACAACCCTTGCCATGAGGGCTTTGGGGAGAGGGGTTGTCATCCTTAAAGACTTAATTTCCAAAATTTTTAGCTACGTTGAATAAAATGGCTGTCTAAAAATTTTGATTGGATGTGTTTGGGTTAAAGGAGGGCGTAAGAGGGGGTTAGTTGCCCTCAAATCACTTTCGAATATTAAAAAGGGTACTATCCCTTTGAATTTCAAATCGAATGAGCCCTTTTTCAAGTTTCTACGACAAAGATTTCAATAAAAACATAATATATCCCCTGCCCTGAAGGTTTTGGGGGAGTGTCCTCCTCAAAAACATATTTTCTATCAGGAAATCAACTACGCTGAACAAAATGACTATCTAAAAATTTTTATTGTATTATTTTGTGGGAATGAGGGGCTGGGGGGGTGGGGGGGCTAGATGCCCTCGCATCACTTTCGAGTATTAAAAAGGGCACTAGCAACCCCAATTTTCAATCGAATAAGCCCTTGTCGAAATTTTTACGACAACTTCTTCGATACGAAGTGCCTGTCGAGGAAAGAAGAAGAAAAAAAATGCATTGTGGCCACGTCGTTCCTTACTTAGGCAGCACTAGAGCGTTTCCTATGATTTGAAGTGGGACACCCATTTAAATAACATCCTCCTTCAAGCAAACTTGTCGCTTTTTCTTTTGAAACTTCTGAAAAAATTTAGTTGGCCCCAATCTCAGCTACTAAAGGTATATATTTCTTTTGTACGTCCTTTGGTCGAGTACGCTTGTCCTGTCTGGCATCCTGGCCTCTCAATTGAAGCAACCAAAAAAAATCAAAAATATTCAAAAAAGAGCCTTGAGGATTATTTATAAAGAAGACAGGGTCCCATATTCTTACCTTCTTGAAACTTCAAAACTTGATACCCTCAAATCCAAAAGAAAAATGTATGCATCCGTTTTGGGCAGTCAGCACAAATAATCCCCTGTACTGAAAACTTCTTTCCTAGCCGCCACTCACCCATAAGAAATTGCCACCTCCGTATAGTGTCCCAAACCCATCCCCATCCTTTCTCCCATACCCTTTTTTATCTTATGTTATAAAAAAAACTTGTATTCCATTTTTTACCAATAAAATCAACCAATATCACAACCCATAAGTTTGCCAAAAATTTAAACTGTTTTGTATGTATATATTTTTTTTCATTTTTGAATATTTGGTTATACTATTTGTTACCCTTTTTATATTTTTATCTTATGACCTATAAAATATTTTATAATTATGACCTATATTTATGACTTTTGTATTTTGTTTTTTCTGACTGTTACCTGTTGTGTTTTTGTTACAGTGGTAACTGTGTGTCGTTATTCCATTATTTTTGTTATTGTGTTTTTTTTTTTAATAAGAAATGTGAATTCGGCCCACTAGGGTTTGTGATGGTTCTTTACCAATAAATATCTATCTATCTATCTATATAATGCTGGAAATAAATAATCTCTGTCTTTGATCCAAATTTTGGCAGGTGAACGGAAAACATGGTGTACGTTCGGGATTCTACCAGGTGTGTCATGGAATACACAGAGGTATTTATTGTGACGTCATGGGAATCTCAGGTGTTATTTCTAGAAAGTAGTTCTCGACACAGAATACAGGAAATGGCCTGTCAGTCCTACCACTTAAGACACTGTTCTATTGGAAGGAATTTCATCTTCTGATTCCTAGCGAGGATAAAGAAACAAAAAACGCTGTGAACGTTTCTGCGAAAAATAGAATGTCAAAATAGTATTAAGTGACAGTGGTGTGTGCACTGTCATCACGTGAGGTTTGATGTCATTAAGTGAGACGTGCTCCGTCATTGTGTAAGATGTGTGTCACCATTGCGTAAGGTGTGCGCTGTCCCTAGTCAATGTGCGTACCGTCATTATATAACATGTGCAATGTAATCACATGTGACCCGCGTGTTGCCGTGTTCAGTTTGCCGTGTTCACGTGTGGACCCGTGGGGAGATTCCCCACGGGTCCAGACACAAGGTTACATAAAATTGCAGCATCCATATTATACCTGGAAACAGGGATTGTGTGACACAGGTGAGAGGGCTCGAAGGATTGGGGGCTCCTTTTATCTGACTTCCCATATTTATTTCCTATCTGACCATTTAAAATTGGAGGGTGTGTCGTCAGAATTTTGCCAGCTGTGTTCCCTTTAATAGAACACCTGGAAACAGGGACCTTGTTGTAGGAATCTTGCCAGCTGATTGGTAGAAACTGGACTGCGGTGGGAATCTTACCAGCTGTGTTCTTTTTTATAGAACACCTGGAAACAGGGACATGTTGTGGGAATCTTGTCAATACTGAAACAAAATTGCGTCATATGGAAACAAGGAATGCGGTTGGAATCTTGTCAGCTGAAAACAAGGCCCTCATAGGATTCTTCCCAAGGATGTTGTGACGTAACAGGGCATGACTTTAAAATCCGGGGGGGGGCATGACCTTAAAACCATTATGCTCCCACTTCTTTAAGATTCTCTGCATTGTGCATGCTTCTTGTTTTAATTCTCCTAACCAAGGCGTTGTGTATGTAATTGAACCACCATTGAACCATGTAACAAAACCCCAAGCAACTGAACGCCCTGCAGCTAAACCTCGTAAATTCCCTGTGAAAATCAACCTGATTTGGTTAAGCACCTGTTTAACTGAGCGCTAGTACAACTAAAACTACGTGCAACTAAACCCACGTGCAGCAGAACCCCGTATAACTGAACCACCGTGCAACTGAACCCCTGTTTAAAGTGATTCCCCATGTAATTGAACTCTCCTGTAACTGAACTCTTGTACAAGTGAACCATCGTACTCAGCTTTTCAGCATTATAAGAAATGTGAGGCAATATCATTAGATAAAACTCAAGATAGAATCTTTACATGTTCAACGATTTTAAAAATTTTAATTTTTCAAAGTCATGATAAAAAACCTTGAAAAATAAATTCATAAGAAACTTCTATTTTCTTGTCACAAAATCAGAGAAAATCAGACGTCACAAAACGTTAAAGCCAGATTTATATCTCTTTTCTTATGTTTGTTTATGTTTTATATCTCCACCCTGTCAGTGTCAAAAATATTATTACCCCCAAAAATTGACCCCCGTGAAAAACCCACCACCACCTCTGCCAGGGATTGTTAGCTTCCAGTCACTTGTGAAATATAAAAAGAGGACTACAACTCTCAATTTTTGATTGAATGAGCATCTTTCAAAGTTTCTACGACCATGAGGCAGAGATGGGAATGAGAAAGGGGCAGTATTCCTTCATAATTAATTCTGCTTATTTTGGGGTTTAATGTGAGTAGTATCCCCTCACAGCTTTCAAGCGCAGGCCTTTAGCTAATTTCAAGCGCAGCCCTATTACGTCGCGACACCCTTCTCTGCTTTCTATGAAAACTCTATCTCTTTTCATGTGACAGATCTCTGGCGTCATGGCATCCCTGTTTCCAGCTGGCAACATTCCCGCCCTTGTACGTCACGACACACCCTGGCAAGAAGCCGAGTAGCTGGCACTATTCCCGGAATTCTATTATAATTGATTGGAGTGTGGTCGTTATAATATACATAAAAGTAATAATAGCGGTTACTAGCACCTGTGTAATGTGGTCAAGGGTTCTATTAAATAAAACACACCTTCGTGCTTTAAATAGGTCCATAGCAGATTAACAAGGGATTTCTGCAGGTCAGATAGGAAATTATCATGGGATTTCCATGAACCCAATAGGAAGTCAGATAGGGGAGCTCCTAATCCCTCGCACCTGTTTAATACAAATAACGAAATTAACATGGGATCTTTTTTTAATATCTTTTTTTTTCTTTTCTTTAGTTCCCTTTCCTCGCAAGGATTTGAAAGCTCAATTCTCTTCCAAAGGGAAAGCGCTCCAACCATGACGACCAAACTGCTATCGTCTGTAATTTGTCCTACTCATTACTTTCTAGAAATAACACGTTCCCGTGACGTCACAAGACACACCTCTTTCAAATCCATCGATCTGTGCTCTTCTGGGAGACACCAAAGATTTCTTTG
The DNA here is from genome assembly GCF_049724085.1 of Artemia sp. Qi Xiang Cuo. NCBI lineage: Eukaryota > Metazoa > Arthropoda > Branchiopoda > Anostraca > Artemiidae > Artemia > Artemia sp. Qi Xiang Cuo. Next base: position 47,240,076 of record NC_142811.1, read on the forward strand.
ACAAGGTCTAAAATCGATACTGCGAAAGCACAAAGGGAATATTTATTTTCGGAGACAATTGCACTAAATATCCTAATAGCGATAAAGACATAGGGATGCTAAAAAACATTTCTTAGATTCAGCTCTTTAGTTTTGGTTAGAAAAGCCTGCCTATGGGTCATAAATTAAGCAATCTTGTGAAGATGGACATCGGTGGGACTTTTAAAAGTGCGACATCCAATTTCTGCATTAAAATTATAGAAAATATAGTCAAAGCATATTTCTTTGATTCAATTGTGTATCTTCGGTTAGAAAAAGCCTAGTTTTGTATCAGAAATGTGCTCTTGATAGAACTTTTTCTAAGTGTGAACTCCAATTTTTGTAAGGGAATTATAGAAAATACGGGCTAAATACTATTCTCTGATTCAACTGTTTGTATTCGGTTAAAATAAGCCTAGTTTTGGATAAAATTGAGCCATTTTCATAGAAATAGCTATTGAAAGAATTTTTGGGAGTTCAAACTCCAATTATTGCAAAGAAATTATAGAAAATATGGTCAGCACATGAGGTAGTGAAAACGTGTCGCCATATAAACTTTTAAATGTAACACTCACTAAAAAATCTTTTGGATTATTAATCATCCAGCCGTTCCACTGGAACTCTAGGGCTGGTCTTCGACAATATTTGTTTTATTGTATTTTTACGATCATTATTCATTTTGCACTGGAAGGAAAAACACGTAAGTCTTGTTTAAAAAAAGTGAAGATGAAGTATTTAAAAAAATGTGTTTACTTGATAGTGTTATTGTAGCATTGAATGATGAGAAAGAAAATATTTGAACTATGAAACAAGAACTAGTGGTAACACTATGGGAAACGTATCCGTGCACTGTCAAGAAGGTAAAAAATAAAATTTCTTTGGAGTACCGAAAAAAATCCACTCTTATGATGGTGGATACGCGAGAGTGAGATCTCCAGAGATGATTGCATTCATAGAGAATTCCAACATAAAAATTATAGTTGATGAAGAGAGGCATCTTCTTGCTTGTGGTAACACGTTACCCAGTGTTAAACCCTATCCCCATCCTTCGGGTGTTAGAATTCAACGCAAGGTCAAAAGAAGACAGGCGTACTCTTCTACTAATATTATAAACCATACGTGCCGGAACTGTTACCTGTGTAAAAATAATGTGGTAAAAGACAGTGAAATTGCTGGTAAAATGAAAAGGGCATTGGCAGAAAATATCACTAAGGAATGAAAAGGTGGTATCATATTGAACCTTTAGCTAATACCATGTTAAAAGCCATGTATGACACCGAAATGGAATAAGTGACAGGGCAAGAGAAAACATTATGAACCATATTTTGGAATGATTTTAAAACATTTAAATTTTTAAATGATATTTATAACAAGTAGCATTATTTTAATAAAAAACATCTCAATGCAGTACTTTGTTATGTTTCCATTATTTTCTTAAGGTACGCTAGTAGTTCCATCGAGTCTCTGTCTGACTGAATCTTGATAACGGTTTTATTAGGTTTCACCATAACAGTTATTTCTTTTCAAAGTGTTTTCTGTTTTATTAGGTTTCACCTTTTTTTTATTAGGTTTCATTTTTTTTCAAAGTTCTGGACAAGTGTCTTACAAGTTCTGGATGACTTCTTAGAAATCAAAAGCATTGCATAGAAATCTATACAAATTTATAAAAATCAGGGTCAACCCTAGATATCCCGACGAAACCAAAGACATCAAGACAAAACTGTAGAAATCATAACAAATACATTGAAATCCTGACAAATTTTATTAAAATTAAGACCAAACTGTAGAATCCTTACATATTCATAAGAAATCAAGACCAAGCTCTATAAATCAGGGCCAACCCCAAAAATCCAGACCAAACCATAGAAATCAAGACCAAACTCTAGAAATCTTGGCATACGAATTCAAAACATCAAAACCAATACCTACAAATCTGGAAAGATCAACAGAAATTATACTCAATGCATAGAAATCCACACAAATTCATAAAAATCAGTGTCACTCTTAATGATCCAGACCAAACCAAAGACATCAAGACACAACTGTATAAATCATAACCAATACCTATAAATCTTGACGACTTCGTAAAGGTCAACACCAAACTGTAGAAATTATGGGCATCCTCTTAAAATTAAGATATATTCATAAAAATCATGACCATACTGTAAAAATCAGGGCAAATACTAGAAATCCAGACAAAACTATAAAAATCAACAGCAAACTGTAGAAATCATGGCTAACCTCTACAAAATCATGAGCAATATAAAGAAGTCCTGTTGAATTCATTGAAAACCATAACTAAATCAGAGAAATCCAGAAAATCCCATGGAAATCATATGCCATGCATAGAAACCCACATAAATTCATTAAAATCAGAGTCAACCCTAAGAATCCTGATCAAATCAAAAGACATCGAGACAAAATTATAGAAATCATGACCTGTACATACAAATCCAAAAAAAAATCCCATAGAAAGCAATGCATATAACTTTAGAAGGACTCGTAGAAATCATAACCAATTAAATCCAGAAATCCAGACGAATTCATAACAATCAGAGTCAACCTTAAAAATCTAGACCAAACCATAGAATTCAAGACAAAACCATAGAGATCATGACCAAGCCGTAGAAGTCATGGCCAACCTCTAAACAAATCCTAACCAATCCATAGGAATACTAAAAAATTCATTAAAAATCAAGACCATACTGTCGAAATTAAGACCATTCCCTTAAAATCCGGACAAATTCATAAAAATCAAGATCAAACTGTAGAAAACAGGGCAAACCCAATAAATCTATACAAATTCATAAAAATCATAACCAATACATAAATATCTTGAAGAACTAATAGAAATCATACGCAATGTATAGAAATCCAAATAAATACTTAAAATTAGGTCACACTAAAAATTCAGGTCAAACCAGAGACATCAAGACAAAAGTATAGAAAACATGAACGTCCATAGAAATCCAGAAATATCCCAAAGAAATCATAATTAACACAAAAAATCAGGAGAACTCATAAAAATTATAACCAATGCACAGAAATCCAGACGAATTCATAAAAATGAGGACCAACTTTAGAAATCCAGACCAAATCCTAGAAATCCAGATATGACCATAGAAATCAAGACAAACCATAGAAATCCAAAACTAGGCTTTTTCTAGCCAAAGATGAACCAGAGAAATGTATTCTGACCGCATTTTCTATAAACTTGTTGCGAAAATTGAAGTTTAAACTTAGAAAGTTCTATTAATAGCTATTTCTATAGAAATGGCGTATTTTTGATCCAAAACTAGGCTTTTTCTAACCGAAGATACAAATTTGAAATACTACAAATGTATTTTGACCGTATTTTCTATAATTTGCTTTCAAAAATTGAATTTCACCCCTTAAAAGTTCAATCAAGAGCTATTTCTATGGGATTAGCTCATTTTTGATCCGAAACTAGGCATTTTCTAACCGAAGATACAGAAATAAACCAGAGAAATCTATTTTGACCATATTTTCTATTATTCGTTGCAAAATTTGGAGTTCGCACTTGAAAAAAAATTATGAAGAGCTATTTCTATGTAACTGGCTCATTTTTTATCCAAAACTAGTTTTTTTTTACCAAGGATACACAATTGGATCATAAAATGTATTTTGAACTTATTTTATATAATTTCCTTGCAAAAATGGGAGTTGACACTTAAAAAAAGTCTATCAAGAGCTATCTCTATGGTAATGATTCACTTGTGACCCAAAGCTAGGCATTTTCTAACCATAGCTAAACAACTGAATCAAAGAAACATATTTTGACCACATTTTCTATAGTGTCCTTGCAAAAATTAGAGTTCACCCTTTAAAAAGTTCTATGAAGAGCTATTTCTATGGAAATGCCTCATCTTCGAGCCAAAACTAGACTTTTTACAGCCAAAGATACGCAATTAAATCAGAGAAACATATTGCCGTATCCCCTAGCCTTTATCACTATTAAAATATTTAGAGCAATTGTCTCTGAAATTAATTTTCCTTCTGCTCGTTTCATATTATTGATTTTACACCTGATAACAGATATCCTGGGTGTCTTCCAGAAGAGAACAGATCGATGGAGGAGGCAAAGGTATGTATTGTGATTTCAAGGGAACATGCTCTTTCTAGAAAGTGAAGAGCAGGACAAACACACAGATTAGCAGTTTAGTGGTGATGGTTGGAGCGCTTTCCCATTGGAAGAGAATTGACCTTTCAAGTATTAGCAAGGACAATGAACTAAAGAAGAAAAAAGAAGAAAGAATAGGCTCATGGAAATTCCATGTTAATTTCTTATCTGAAATTCAGAAATACCATGTTATGCTGCTATGGATTTATTTAAGGCGCGAACTTGTGTTCCCTTTAATAGACCCGTGACCGGATTACACAGGTTCTAGTAGCTCCTATTATTACTACTTATGTATTATGCCGACAACAGTCCAATGAATCACACTAGAATTCCGGAAATCTTGCCAGCCGTTTGGAATCTTTCCAGGGTGTGTCATGACGTAAAAGGACGGGAATCATGGAGCTGGAAACACGGATGTTATGATCTCAGAGGGGTAAATAAAGAAAAGGGATAGGGCTGTCACAAAAAGCAGTGAGGGGTGTCGTGACGTAATAGGACTGTGCTTAAAAGCCATGAGAAGATACTACTAATGTGACTCTTTACTTTAATAATAACAGCCTGGACCTGAATAAATCCTTTGTCCTACCCCCACCTAAAAAAAGAAAACCCCCCAAAAAAGTCCTGGATGCGGCCTTGGGGATTTTATATCAATTTTTTCCTCCATCCTTCCTTCATTTCTACCTTAGAACTAAGTCTGTATTCATCCAAAGGCTCATTGAGGTATGGGATGTTTTGGTATTAACCCTTAACTGACAGGGTACGGTCTCTCAGACCCAAGCCCTAAGTATTTTGAGTATCACGTACTTCTGGGTTATGCTAGGAGGCAGATACCTTGTGTATACTTCGGGCCAATTGAGTTCTAAACTTTGGCGAAAGAACATCTCAAAAACACTTACAGGCGTGTATATACAGAGCTTTTGGATCTAACAGACCCCACCCGGCAGTTTTGTAACTTTTTGTGACTTAGCAGAGAAATTAATTTTAGTTTTTAGGAACTTTCTTAGAGAAGAATTACTTTCACTTCAACCTGCTTAGGTTCCCTAACCTTGAGGGGAACAGATTTTCGTTTTTATTTGACTCTATTTTTTTTATTTCTTTGGGTAGTTCCAATTTTGTTTGGTTTTCGGAACTAGAAAAGATTATTTATAGCTAGAATCTGATGTCCTGTGAAACAAATGAGAAATCAGAACGATACTACAAACAAGCCAAACACTTCTTACAGAGATGGCGCCAAAGCCTTTTTTTGTTACGGTCACAAGGGCCACGTGAAGGAACAAAGACCTAGAACCCCTTGAAAAGGTATGGGACTTTTTCGTCACAGATGAGATTCTTGAGAATATCATTCTTCACGCCCATGCTATGACTGAAGAGTACTGCCTGCAATATAACTTTTTCATTTTAGATAAGAAAATGTACTTGATACCAGTCAACATCATAAAGATGCTAGCCTTTTCACTATTTCTGTAGTGCTCTAGAACATTAAGATCGGACAGTGAGTATTGTGAAGGTCTCTTTGCAGCAGATTCATGAAATATATCAGTTCTAAACCCAAAACGTATTTTATAGAAGATTCAGTGTCTACCGGTCTTGAAGAAATTTTATAAATCTAATGCCTTTCATAGGCAGTGTAATCACGCTGCCTAAATAAAGAACGATGTTGGCACAATGTATTATTATTTTTTTTCTATGCCAGGGCGCTTCGTATCGAAGGAGTTGCCGTAGAAACTTTGAAAGGACTCATTCGATTCGAAATTGGAATGACTAGTGCCCTTTTTAATAGTAAAAGTGACTTGAAGGCAGCTAACATCCCTTCCACGCTCACTATTTCCCCAAAACATCCAATCAAAATTTTGAGATAGCCATTTTGTTCAGCGTAGTTGATTTCCAGATAAAAATTATGTTTTTGAGGAGGACACTCCCCCACAGCCCTCAGGTCCCTTGCAGAAGATTCATTGAATATATTCATTCTAAACCCAAAAGGTATTTTTATCAAGATTCAATGTCTGCCGGTCTTGAAGACATTTTATAAATCTAACGTCTTTCATAGGCAGTGCAATCGCGCTGCTTAAGTAAAGAACGATGTTGGCACAATGTATTATTATTATTTTTTCCACACCAGGGCACATCGTATCGAAGAAATTGTCTTAGAAACTTGGAAAAGGACTCATTCGATTGGAAATTGGAATGGCTAGTGCTCTTTTTAATAGTCAAAACTGACGGGAAGGTAACTAATACCCCTTCCATGCTCACCATTTCCCCAAACACATCCAATTAAAATTCGGAGATAGCCATTGCAAGGGTTTTAAGTTATGCCCTTGGGGTATATAAGAACGATATTGGCACACTGTATTATTTATTATTTGTTTCCTTTAGACCAGGGTACTTTGTATCGAAGACGTTGTCGTAGAAACTTCGAAAAGGGCTTATTCAATTGGAAATTGGAGTGGCTTGTGCCCTTTTTAATAGTCGAGAGTTATCGGAAGGCAACTAACATCCATACCACGCCCACCATTTCCCGAAACGCATCAAATCAAAATTTTGAGAAAGCTATTTTGTTTAGCGTAGTTGATTTCCAGATAGAAATTATGTTTTTGAGGAGGACACTCCCCCAAAGCCTTCTGGACAAGGGTTGTAATTTATTCCCTTGGGGCTTATAAGGTTTCAATAGAAAGTGTTGTCATAGAAACTTCAAAAAAGGCTCATTCGATTGGAAATTAATAGGGCTAGTGCCCCTTTTAATAGTCGAAAGTGATTGGAGGTCAACTACCCCCCCCCCTCTCACGTCCACCTTTTTCCCAAACACATCCAATCAAAATTTTGAGATAACTAATTTGTTCAACGTAGTTGAAAATTTTGGAAATTAGGTCTTTAAGGATTACAACCCCCCACAGCCGCCAGGGCTAGGGTTGTAAGTTATGCCCTGGGGATATATAAGGTTTTTATACAAAGCATTGTCGTAGAAACTTCAAAAAGTGTTTATTCAATTGAAAATTGGAATGACTAGTGTCCTTTTTAATAGCCGAAAGTAATTGGATGGCAACTAATCCCCTTTCACGCCCACCATTTCTCCAAACACATACAATAAAAATTTTGAGATAGCCATTGATAGCCATAAGAAGGCCAGTGTGAACTCCAATTTTTGCCTAAAAATTATAGAAAATACGGTCGAAATACATTTCTTTGGTTCAATTCTGTATCTTCGGTTAGAAAAAGCCTAATTTTGGATCAAAATTTGAGATAGCTCTTGATAGAACTTTTTTTAAGTGTGAACTTCAATTATTGCAAGGATATTATATAAAATACGGTCAAAATAAATTTATCTGATTCAATTGTGTATCTTCGGTTAGGAAAAGCCTAGTTTGGGATTAAAAATACGCCATTTCCATATACCGGTGTACACAGGCTATTTTTAATGACTCATATATGGTGTGCCGTGAGTAGTATTGACTAGATTTAGTGTCTCAGGCCATTTTTAGTCTCCTATATATGGTGTACAAGGTGGAGTATTGGGGTTATCACTACTTACCCATATTGACACTAAATGCTCTGTAATTACTTGGCAAACCAAGACATAGACTTGAGCAACCGTACCAAAAAGACTTGTGAAATCATACAAAGTACATCAGGTACAAGTCTAAGCGATTAATCAATGACAGTTAATTAATTTTTTACTTAAATGAATATTTCATATCCAATTGACATTATTTAAAAAAAACTTTAAAAAAATTTGAAACCAGGCAATTCGTTCAGGTAAGAAAATCAAGGGCATTTTTAAATTTTATTCTTGCTGTTTTTGCATGAAGTCAACCGGGATTTTTTCTTCATTCCTGATTGAACTTGTTTGCAATACTTATTTTAGGACTGTTTTGATTTTTTTTAATGATCAGGTATTTTATGTAAGCGTTTTTCTCATATATTAATATGTGCTTCTTTTGGGACGGCCCTTCAATATAGAACCAAAATATTAATATAAGTATACTATATGATGGAAGGGAAGTTTGGTTTTCGTTGTTATTTACTTGTGAAGTCCTGAAACCGTTACCAAGTTTTTGCTCTGTTATATAGTCGTCTTTCTAAAATTTCCTATACTACGATAATTTTATCACATTAACTTTCAGTAAATACAAAAGAAGTCTTACCAAGGACGAAACAGTAAAGTCTTTCTCAAGAAGCATTTCTGTTAGACTGTCAACCTTTCGCTTAGTATTGCAAAAAATTATAGCTTCATTCGATAATGCTTCGAACAAGTCACAGAGAGTCTCAAATTTTAATTCCTCCGTTTCAACCAGGACATAAAATTGTTTAATACCTGCAATTAACACTGAATCATTAGAAAAGGGCATTTTAATTAGTAAAAAGCGTAAGAGGGTGAAACAGCACTATTCTAACGTTGAGTGTAACCAAAAGGCATCATATTTGCCTTGAGTCGACGTTACGAGGTGCCCGGTTTAATCATAAACATTGAAATTCACAAAATTGTACTGTTGAGGGCTTTGTGGCAATTGTTTTTTCAGTGGTTACATTGCTAAATTACACAACAAGATCTCTTTAGAATACGCAATACCAGAGATTTTTGAATTACCGGCTGCATGATTTAGGGGCCAAAGGCTAGCCTAATGAGTCCATGTCCTTACAGTTTTTTTTTTTACATTTTTTTGGAATAGTGATTGTTCAGCTTAATTTATGGACTGTTACGAAATAGGTCAAGATTAGTCACTAAGAAATAACTTTTAAAAAGTAAGACTGTTCAAAAATTTAACACTTTGAGCAATTATTTAACTAAAGTATTAGATTTTGAACCACATTAATAGTTAATAATTACTATCATATTAGAGGGTTTCTGAGCTTGCTGATCCTCAGCCTGATACTAACTACAAAATAATGGTTTTAAAGCAAAATATAGTAAAAATATACCTTTGCCATTTATTGAAATTCAAACTGTATCAATTTCAGTCACTAGAAAACTTTGAGTACTGAATAGAACTAATCATGGGTACTAGTCCCCAAGAAGTCACCTATTCCTCCGAAGAAGCGAGAAGGCATATGCGTCTTTCCAGCTTTAAATCAGAGAGAGATTAGAAAATAGTGGATTACAAAGATTTTTATATGTCCCAAGAAAAGAGAATGACCAAAAAATTATAATAAATTTGAAAAATCAGATATATGCAATCAATCCAATCGATCCATTCGAAAAAAGATGAGAAAAGTGGATGTTTAAAGAGCCAGAAAAATTTTATTGTTTTCATTTTAATAAGCTAAACTAGTGGCACCTTCAATTTGATTGAGGCATCTTATTACTTATAAAATGACTCGCCAATACAGGATACAAGGGCGATATTCAAGAAGGCTACCTCCCTCTCCCCCAAAATGTTTGTCCGAATCATAAAAAAGATACTAAAATATATTTTAAAAAATTATGATACGATATTAGAATTTCCTGTGTCCAACCATCCTAAAAAATACTCTTCTCCTAAAAAAACTTAAATACGTCCTTGCTGTGTATTAAAAGGGATGTTACAAAATTATTACAGGGCATCCAGCCCTTCCTGACATTTTTGTAAGCCCCCACCATTCAAATTGATGGAAGTTATGAAAAAGAAGTTTTCTTCAAAATAATCAAAAGGTCTAGTGACTATTCATTACGGAATTTCTTGCTCCTCACCAGCTTTGTGTAGGAATTTTTAATCACACGATCTGCATATTTTTTACCTGCAGAGTTTTTCAGTAAGGAAGGGTAAGTGGTTTATTCTGTATTCTTTAAAAAAGACTAAGGGTATTAACGTTACACTTTGGGGAAATTAAATGTTTATTTTAAACTAAATAAAAAGACGCTATGTGTATCTGGTTTCATAGGCAGCGCAAAAGTGCTTCGTAAGTAAATAGCGATGTGGGCACGATATATTATTGATTTACTTATTTTTTTAGACAAGGGCACCTCATATAGAAGAAGATGTCGTAAAAACTTCTAAAAAAGGCTCATTTAAATGGAAATTGAAAGTTGTAGTACACATTTAGCAGTTTCAATGCAATCCAGCGTCACTTAAAATAAGGTCTAGATAAACTATGTAGCGAGTGAAAATGCCATCGAAAAGATACACCATTAAGGTAGAACTAGATATCCCTTGAAAAGCTAAACCATTTTGAGATAGCCAGAGACCTCCTGAAAAACTGGTCAGGAATGACCTCAGCAACTCTATTATTATGCGTTATCTACTTGTATAATTACTAAAATGCATGGTTGTTTATCTCCATTAACGATGGCATTTAAAGATTTCTTAACTTGTTGTTCATTCAAATGAAACTCGTAACAGGTACCCCTTATAATGGAATGTAGATATTCAGAATCAGAAAAAGCTACGTAAATATCAAGAATATGGTGCCTTATTCCTGCTAAAATTAATTTTTATCAGAAATAAAAGATTTATGAGCTTGTTGATTATAAATCATAATTACTAATTACAAACTGCAATACAGACGTCAGAAATTAAGACATATTAAGTAAATATTTTGCAAACAATTACTGAGTATCACCAGAAATAGTATCGCAAGATCTAACCTGATGTTGATTAAGGCTTATGAAAGTATAGTAAAAGAGAAGTTATGTAAATACTGTTTGAACTTCACTAAAATATTTTTGAAAAGGTTTTGGAGGAATCAGTTAGCAGTGAGGCTGTACTACTTCCCATGAAATTCCCTCCCCAGATTTCAAGCACATGCCCTCTCTTTTTCTATACGATTCAAGCGCATTCCCTCCGACGTCATGGCATCCTTGTTTCTGGCAATCGGCTGGCAAGATTCCGAGCGCATGCCCTGTTTCTAGGTGAAATTTCCAGGTTTTTCCCCCTCTATAGGTGTTTAGACGATCATTTTATAAGGAATCAAGTCTAAACATGCCTCCCCAGGTGGTAAAATCAATTTTTATTGATCGAAAGTCAGTTTCTGTCTGGAAGTGAGACAGTCAACATAAAAATGGATGCTTATACATTATCTAATATTGAAAGTGCTGATGAAACGGGACCTAGAGTGCCTAAAGTAGCATTGGAAAGAACAAGGGGTTCCCGACTAACACTAAAATGGGTCAAGATGTATAATGGATATGTTTTAACATTCAGAAAATTCAAATCAGAGGAACAATTGTGCTTTGCGGCTAAGGTGAATATAGTCCATATACAGAGACTACAAGACGGATTAAGTGCGCTGGTGAAATATATTGAAGAGAATAATTTATAGAAAATGGCTAATTTGTATTTGGTAGTGAGAGTGTTAAAAAGAATAGATTTAAGAATCAGAAACTCTTACGTAATTTAGTAGAATTGGAAAAATGGTTAGTTTTCGATGATGACTTTCTGGATTTATCTCTTCAAAGAAAAACACTTTCTTGAGAAATGCTTAATGATGTAATGGAAACCGATTCCCTATCTTTGGAATATTGTATGAAACTTTGTCTTCGTGGTCCCCAAGCTTTTACTCAATTTATAGATATATTAATTGAGACAAAATAAAATGATATTGTGGTTTTGATATTATCCACTCCTTAGACGGGCATTTTGTGAACTCGCTTTTCCTAAGATGCATTTTTTCTGATTTCGAGTCATTTTCTTTCTGTAATTGAGACAGTCAACAACGAAAAATGTTTTAAACATGCCCATTATGCTTGTATACATTTGGCAGCTGGTCATCCTGTGAGAATTGTACTTTTTCTGATGACTAGAATGAAAAGAGTAAATTATGCAATCCATATAAATTGCATAGAGGATATATAGTGCAAATTAATGACCATAATTCATGTCTTGAAAAGATTTGTGACTCTAATACTAAAGGTTTCTTACGCTCCAATTTGTCACTATGATACATGTGGTCAATGGAAAAATACTTACCCTAGCATGATTGCGAAAAACCCTAAAAGTGAGTTCAGTTTATTTTAAAGAGACTGGTATCTTCGTGGTTTTAAATGGTTTTGGGAAGAAGGACCTATTCTACGCTTCAATTTATGGAATAATAAAAGAGTCTTGTTTTTACGACAACTTTGTGAAGATACAGGTTACTTTGATTATAAACCTAAAGACTTTTTTTTTTACTGATACAAAAAGTGATTCTTCATATGAGAATTTTCTATGTGACATTGCTTCAAATAAGCAAATTGAAACACGTGAATTTTATAATATGAATCCGAGTAGTATTATTTACTTTAAAAAGAGATTTAATAAAAATGAAGTTACTCTATATTCTACAAAAAGCGAACCTGACTTTGCAGGTCATGATGAATACAAGTTGAATCCCGATGAGATGCTCCCACTTATTGTTTCTGATGATTACCTATGCGTAGAAGAAGAAATCTAAAAAAGGACCTTGTGTTTTGTATATATACCAATTTTATTAATAAACAAATTTGCATACATTTTTCAAGCATTTCACTTTTAGGGCACTGAAATTTACATTATAGAGTAGGAAAAAGTATTTTCAACTAGAAAGTCATTCAATCGAGGGTTGTCACCATAAATCTTGAGGATTTCCATGAAGGTATGCCCGCGACTTCGAAAACTAAAATATAATAGGACATGAAAACCACAGCTTATGGTTGATAGGTCTTGCACCCGCTTCCAATTTTGAATAATCGATTTTCTACTCTGCTCAATAAAATTTTTAATTTGAGGTATGTAGAATGTATACCGAAGGTCAGGAGGATCAAAGAATTACCTATTGCTTCTTGTTTGAAAGATGCATAGCCAATGTCCTGTCTTTACACTTCATGGACTGCTATTAACAATAATAATGGTATTGTCAACATGTTGAATATGCTCCTTGAAATCTGAAGGTCTGTAATAGGATTTATATTTGGACATATAGAGGTCCATATTGAACATTCTGAGTATATGATTCGTGTTCATGGTGCCAAGTCTAACAAAACACTGCCGTCAGGGGTGACTTCCCAATAGGTTTCAAATTGATATAACGACATTAATGCAATACTTTCCTCCACTGGCTCGGCAAAGGTGCACTCTAACCGTGCATTAACCGTCTGAATAATACTCATAGCTTGAGTACCGGACAAATCTAATACAATAATGCCATGAGGTTTTGCAAACACTTCCTCATTTTTTCACATGAGGAAATTGCGGTTTCGCATCAATCTTGATATTGGGAGGCAGCCACAGTGGTGCCAATTCACGAAAATGTAGGAAGGGGGGGGGTAAGGATTTTTTTTTGATTTTTTTTAATTAAGATGCAAAAAAAGAACAACATTTAGCAAACATACCTAAAACAGGGGGTAGCGGCGAGGTCGCTACTTGGCAAAATCGTCAACGAATTTATCCAAATCCAGTTTCTTTACCTCCTCTTTATCAGCGGCCATTATCATGAGATCCCTGAGTCTGTCGTTTCCCATCGTCGATCGCAGATAGTCTTTCACACGCCCTAATGCCGAGAAGAATCGTTCATTACTGGTAGTGGTGACAGGCAAAGTAGCAACTAGCTTCATCAGTTTTAGCACTGTAGAATAGGTAACTGGGAAGTCGGATAAGATTTCGATAGCTCGAAGAAGATCCATTTTTGAAACATCACTTTTTGACAGATGCAGCTTTGCAAGAGAAAGCTGGGATTCTATGGCATGGTCATCAACACCGAGAATCTCTTGATAATGACACATAACTCTTTCCACTTTCGAAAGTTCAAGAAAATTAGAACTTGAGGGGTTGAAGGCAGATAAAGCGTCGAGCAGAGGCATATTCTGCATGAAACGTTGGTCCATCTCACTCGTGAAACAATCTATTACCTTAAAGTACAGAAGTTTACCGCAGTCTGATTCAACTGGCTGACTGATATTGCGTTTACCGGTTGTTGAGTTTCGAAGAAAGTCTTTGAGATGAATGGAAATGGTTTGACTTCTCTTGCTACGGGCACTGGTTTTAGATTGTGGATATTTCGATTCCTGGATATCGTGTAAAGCCAAGAATTCGGATATTTTTTTGCTTAAGTTGTTCCATTTGTTATCCTTTCTTAGCTTTTGGAATGTCTCGTATGTCCCAGAAATCAGTGAAAGTGCCTTATAAATCAACAAACTTCCGGATTGAAGTTGCTCTGATAAACAATTTACAATGACTAATACTTTTTCCATTATTTGTAAAGTTGAAACAAAAGAGGCAGAGTTGATTTTGTCCAGTAGTCCTTTTGCTTCACACGCTGCCTCGCCGTTGGAACTACCGGAGACTGCGGCAAGCACAGCAACAATACAATCAAATCTGGCCTTCACCTTCAAAATAGAACGGACTGCGTAAAACCAGCGAGTCTGGACGGTCCTCTCTAGCTCCAAGAATTGTTGCCCGCTAATACGCTGGGACTCCACAAATAGCTCGTGACGAGTATTGCTGCATGATATAAATGCGTAAAGTCTTTGCAGCACACAGAGAAAAATTCAGAAAGTTCACTCATATTTCTTAGGCAGTCAGTCATATCCAAGTTTAATCTGTGGGCGTGACAGCGTACATGAACTGCATGAGGCAACTTCTCCCTAAACTGTGCTTGAACTCCGTTAAATTCCCCACTCATAACGGATGCGCCATCATAACATTGGGCAATACACAGCATCGAATCTACACCAAGCTTTTCTATGGTTTCACAAATCGAGGTGGATAAGCTCTCGGCGTCTAATTTGTGCATGTGATAGCAGCCGATTGGTCGCTCCACTACTTTTCCATTTGATATGTACCTGAGTAGGATCGCTAATTCTTCTTTTCCAGAGACGTCTTTTGTCTCGTCGACAAGAATAACAAAGTAATTAGCTGATTTTACTTCTGAAATAATATCTTGGCGCAAGGCATTTCCTATCAGTGTAACTGCGTCATTTTGGTACTGATGACTGCAATAGTGACCATATCGGCGCTGTAACTTGGCCTTCAGCTTTTCGTCGCCTTTAGACATTTCCTTCATCAATTCAACCAAATTACCCCGATTTGCAGATGTTTCTGATTCATCTTGACCCCTCAAAGCAAGACCCTGGCGGCCAAGAAAGCAAATAGCGCGAAAAATGTACTTCACATGATCTCTATTTTCCTGAACCTCTTGAGATCTGGATTGAATTAAGGCATTCGCTATAGATTTCGAAGTATCAGTACTTATTATCTTAAATTCCGTCCATGCTGACATAAAATGCCTATGTCTTTCAGAACCATCATGTTGCTTTAATAGAGCAGAACTGTCTTTCCACTTGCAAAATCCTGACTCAATGAAAACCCCTTTTCTAGCAGTTTCTCCAGCCCTTAGAGTCCCCATAGAAAAAAGGCAGCAAGCAAAACAAAACATGAAATTCAATTTATTTGTGTATTCAATCCATTCATAAGTCTTATAGTAATGTGCACTGAATTTCCTTCCGTTAGAACTGGAAGCCGGATATCTGTCAAGAATAGGTTGAGCTGGTTTGTCGTGACGCGTCCTAGAGATATATGAGAGAGTTTCTTGACTGCTACTGGAACCCGCAAGGGGTTCAGCGATGCAGACCGAACTTTCATGTTGATCTGAGCCATTTATTGTTCCGCTTGTTTCCGAAATACTGTCACAAGTGGGGGAATTTATCTCAACTAACCCGAGACTTTGGGCGCTTACACTATTACCAGTTTCTTGCACTAAAGTTTCTTCATTTTTCTTCCTCATTTTCACCAAAAAAAAATCCAAAGTTTGTTGTCGCTTTTTACTCATAGTTAAAGGAGTAGTAGACAAGGACTTCACTCAGACACGGCAAGAGAAGAACTGAAGAATCACGTGAAAACTCACTTAGAAAATCACTCCCATACTACACGGTGAAACTACCCCGCCTAGAAACCCCATAAACCAATCACTTACATTTCCTGTTCACGACAGTCCCATACACTCCACTGGGACTAGTCATCCCATAAACTATTCAACAACGTCAAGAACCTGCTGACCAAAACACCCTTGAAACCCTAGACCACATTTCCTTTCCGAGCTACTAAAAAAGGCAATATACAAAACTCATAGTTTACAACGAATTCTTCACAAGAACAATAACGAAACGGGTACTGACCACACGAAGCTTAGTTTTGAATGAACCTTACTCAGAAATAAAATAGTGTAGACTCGCTCGCTCTTAGACATTTCAAAACAAGATTATATAATTAGGGCACCAGTTTGTTGGTCGTATTTATTGGACCAGTTGTTGGTTTAATATAGCACATAGCTAAAATAGAAAATAGCTGTGAAATATAAATAAGAAGGTAATTTTCAAAGTCTAGGGGGGGCCAATTTTTCATTGTTAGATGTTTTTTAACAATGACATTTAAATATATAAATGTCGATGTCAAATCTATGAAGTATGCTTAATCAGAGGCAACGCTGTAGCGTTGCCTATAGTAAAGGCCATACGGCTCCAATGTTGTATTATTATTTATTGGAATAAACTTGAAAATGAAGATTTTCAGAGAGTGGTTGTTGTTGATAAAATTGTTCATAGTATCCATGTCTTACACTGACATCAACATTTTCTTCATTGAAAATATTTAGAGATGAGGTGACTGAAGGGTGAGAATCTGTAGATGGTGGATTTGCCATTTTCTAGGAAAAGAAATCCTTTTCGGATCTTTTTATTTTCTTCTTCTTTGATGCTTTACGCTTCCGGGCTGAGTTGAGATTGATGCGTGTTGAGGTCTTAAGCACCCTTTTTAAACCTTTTTCGCTTTGTTTCAATCGCTCACCAAGGGATCGTGCGCTCGAACTGAGATTTTACGGAACACTTTCTTGAAAATCTTTCCCAGAGCCCCAATCATGTAAAGTAGAGGACACAAAATCCTCTGCAACCTTCACCATATATTTCTTAGCCAAGGGTAGTGCAGAGCAAAACAGTTTAGCAAACCAATTGCCGAGACCGTACCGGGACATTGACGAACGACCCCTCTAATAGTTCATTTCATGCCCAACTGTTGCGGTCCAAGAGTAGCAACATAGAAGTTAATATCACGACATACAAACTGAGTTCTATTAGCCATTTCTCCGAATGGTCGGAAATGTCATGTAATTAACGCCAAACCTTTTTTTATTGCTAGAGGATCAATCAATTCACTTCTTAATGTTAACCGACAGAGCTCCAAATACGGAGTGTTGACTGGAACGTACTGAAGGTGCTTTATATTTTAGTGGTGAATATGGTCATTAGAGGTTTTTCGTTCAAGAATACGCTGGAGGGGCATATTGATATTACCAACTCTCGACGCTTCCACAAATGAATTGTAAATAAATATACGCTACAACTGTCCGACAAGAATGCGGGTGAACAATCTGCGAAAATGGAAAGATTCATGCCAATAGCGTTTCCTGAACTTTTAGCATTGATTATATTATGCTTATAACTAAGAACTTTTCTTAGATATTTGTTAAGAATAACCTTTTCATTGTCAATGGGTGAACTAATGTAAATTTTATCCTATTCCTTTGAATAATTAAACTGAAAGTCACCATTTTTACAATATGAATTTTTTGTTGATAGAACAACACAATTTGTTCATACTCTTAAACTCCTTATATGATAATTTGGCAAAGGGGTATTAATTTCAATTAATCATTTCAATCTTTTGATCGTTAACGATTGGCCATGCACGATCCTACGATCCAATGTGTAAGTTTCGATATGAACGATCTTTTCTTAGGATATCAAATGTATTTTTAAGAATACAATCTACAAGAGCAACTTCATACCTCCCCTCAAATTTAATGGCAGAGGCAAGTTTTGTACAAAAATCTTGCGTTTTCTTCAAATTATCATAAAGACGATCGGAAACATTGAACATAAATGTTACCATTAGACATTATGAACGTTTCCCGTGGATATCCACTAATCAAAATCCGAGTTGTATCCTAGCCAGCGAACAAGCAACTGTCACTTACCCTTGCGAGTACGAGTCTTTAATATCTATTCAATTTGATAAATTCCACTAATTCTAACTTTTTGTAATTCATAATCATAAAAGCTCCAAGAATCTCATCATCTTTCATATATCGAAGCCGATACGTAATAGGTTTAGTGGCCGAGACTTTTACACTTTAAAAATTTCAGTGCTCTACAAGTAATTTCCCTTTTCAAAAGTAGTTCTTGAACGATTGATTTGGACAGTATCACCAACATTAAATTTTTTCTTCCCCGCCTTTTCAATAGAACATAGTTTAAGGAAATGTGTATTGTCACAGTGATGAACTTCAAGAGGACTAGTATTGAACAAGGATCGATGAGGACGTTGATTATAAATCAAAATGATGTTATCTAAATCTTGAATAAATGCAGCCGTTTTTTTAATGTAAAATATCTTGAAATTAAAACTCGAATTGTTCGTATTAGACGTTCAGCCAATGCCCTCTTTATAGGACTATGACTATGATAGAGTAATGTATTATATTTCAATAAAACCCTATTTACATGTGGATTAACAAATTCACTTCCTCGGACTGTTTGAATTTTTTTATACGAATCTTGTTCAAAGATGGATTCAAGGGCTTTAGCAACTTCATTGCCTCTCTTTGACTGCAATGGAGCTGCATATGCATACCGACTAGAAACACTTATCGCAAGTAAAATATAATTGTAGGGTTTATTGTGATGTCTTTGAAACGCGTCTGGAGTCAAAAGGTCTGATTGTGATATATGCAGGGGGAAAAAGGCTTTAGTTTTTGATAGTCATGACCTTTAGCTATATGATTTCAATGAAGAGTATAACTGGGTTTCTTCTGTAAATACTCTTTTGCTAGCTTTTTTTTAATTTCAGTAACATGCGCAACTGCAGTGGGAGAACTTAAACTTCCAACTTCACCAATATTTTCATAAGCACCTTTCAAAACTTGGTCCTTTTTGAACCTAAAAGAGGTGTGAAGCGTGCCCTTTTCCGTACTACCAGGTAAGTTTTCCGTACTACAAGAGGCTACAATACCTCTTCGCTTATGTTTAGCTACCACCGTCGTTCTCATCAAATCAGTGTTTGTACTAGGTGTACTAGTATTTTCCAAGAAAGATATAAATCATTATCTTCTAGCTTAAATGTTGTTAATGGACTAGGTTCTTTTAATTTCTTTAGAATTTGCTGATTGCTAATAGGACTCTTAGGAAAATTTGAAGACTTTAACAAATATATACAAGTAGCTATCAACATATTCGACTATTTTATGATTTACAATCAGATCCGATAACAAATGAATAAAATTGTAACTCTTGCCCTGGATTATAACTTCATTCATTTTCTCATCAAGTAGTTCATTTACAGTTAGGTAGGTCAAGAGTCTTTTACCTTGTTCACGAGAGGATTGAGGCAACAAGTCTACAACATTTTTTTAATAAAAGATCTTTTTTCAGTGTTTTTAAATTGTCAAAATATCACTATTTTCAGAAGGTTGATCAATGACTGTTACTTTGAGTGTTTTTTTGCATTAAGGTTTATGTTTGTTGACACGTCGAAGGGCATTTTGAAGTAAGATTGATTTTTCATCATCGACAATTGTTTCATTGTTATTAATTTATCAACATTATATTCAAAGTCATTTTTGGTGAAAGTGCAAGTTCAAAAGTAAAAATTTGGTTTCGCCAGGGTAGATTTGTTTGTTTAGAGTTATAAGAGAACTTCAATCGCGAACAACTCTATAGAAGATATAATAGGTACAAATCAAAGAAATTTTTCTCATAAATTCAATCTGATGAAAAAGATTATTGAGAACGACAGTTACAGAAACTTTTCGTGATGGGTACTGCGACCATTCTTCAAGAGATTCGTCTAAATCGTCAATAATCAACTATGAGTTTTACGCAATACTAGTAAACACGTCAAGTCCTTGTATGAATTTTATGTTTTAATCAATGCTCTTTATTTTGTCGTAAGATTTTTTCCTTACACTATAAGAATAATACATAGTTTTCAGATTCTCTAGAGGCATTTTATCTTGATTTTAATTTATTTTAGTTGCTAGTGTTGTTTTGCCGGGCATGGAAAGTCCGCAAAAAAAAAATAATCTGAATGGTGTTTTAAATTGATACTCACTCCTTCAATATCACGATGCAAATAACCAAATCTAACCTCAATCTGTTGAATAAATGGTCGAAGGAAAAAAACATGGTTTCTTTAATTAAGAAATATTTATACAATGGCATTGGAAACAGCATAAAATATATGTTTACAATTATAATTTTAAATAAACATTAAAAAAGCACTTGAACATTAAATAGGCACTTGGGAATATAGCAGCGGGGCCAGAAGTTGGCTAGCGGGCAGGGTGACGACCAGAAGATGCCGCGGCTATGGCGGACTGTACCACGACCGAAGTGACAATAAATAATCAATTAATAAACACTTTAAATTTACCGCTTTGCACAACAAAAAAAAATATATACATAGATATAGATATAAATGACTATAAAAAAGACAATGCTGACCTGGCGAAGTAAAAAACTGCCATCTTCCCCCCACAGATGGCCCCCTACCCCTCTCTCAACTGTAGAGTTTTCTCCGGACCGAATTTTTTTTATAGTTTACGCACTCAATTAAATCTGAAGTGAGGTAGTGGCCAGGTGGTAGTACTTTTAAAACGTCCGCGAGTACATAAATTTTGTCTGATATGGTGGACATGGTATGTTTTTAGACCTCAAAACTATAATTTTTAATCTTAAAAGAGCGGATGTCCATGAAACTCACTGTAGGAACTAAATTATTTTCTATACAGTTCCTACAAACACCAATGCTGAAATTTTCCTTTATATAGGGCGACGACACCCCCTTGCAGACTTTTTTGGTAGTCTCATTGTGCGTTTCCATATAGTAATCGTTCGGACCTGGAAATACACCATGAGATAACAAGTTGCTCCCAGTCAAGCATTTTAATTTAAGTAATTGACTTGGGGCCTGGTGTTTCACCAGCTCCAAATAGGGGGACTCATCTCAATCAGTTTAATCCATCCAAGAGCTAATGTACTCTCTGTTTTCCAAAATCGTGTAACAGATGATCTGTTTGAATTTTCAACAGATGTGGATCGGTGTCTCCATAATACGCCTGAACTTGTCCCATCCTCGGCCGTAGGCGCTTACTTACATTGTAATAAAACTCCAAAATGAGTTTCTTTGAAATTTCTAAAATGGTACTGCCAGTGGTAGTGTTTTATTTAAAACTACATTTCTTTTCTTCCTATTTAAGAGCACCGTATTGGAGTCTATGATGGTGAATGTTGTAATGTTTGGATTGACAATCATTCGGGCACATTCTTTTGGGTCGGTTAAAACTCCACAACGACTCCAGTTACGCCCACTCCCACACTTTTTAGAAAAAGACGATTTTAAAATTAGTTTAAAGATTATTTTTTCGACTTTTGTTTTTGCTTGAGACTGTTTATTGTAAAAACTGTAGGGCTCTATGAATCTTTGTGACATTGAAACCGTTCGATAACATCCTCCGCAAAAGAACATGGTTTTCAACAATATTCTGTTTCGGCTCAAGGTTGGCAATAAGGTTTCATTTTGAAGATGTCCAATGAATACCACGTTACGAAAGATGAATTGTAGGGACTCAAAGAGTCCCTAGGCACCGGTCGATTTATGCAGGGAAAAAAATGTCTTTTACCGAGTCATGAAGTTCCAGAGGTATTTCACGGTCAAATTTGAAAGACCATCCTTAAGGTCTATTCTCCTCAACAGTGTGAATGTTAGGTAAATTTGGAGCAGAAGGATTTTCAAGCCACTGGTAATTCTCACAAACAAATAAAAGTGAGACATTGCCAACGGATAAAGGGAATTCCTATCCAAGAAAAAGGCGTCCGACTTATCACCGGTGCTTTGTCTAGTCGTGTCGGTTTCAAGGATACGGTCCCCGTGGAAAACATACCCTCTACGCATGGATCTCTCTACAAACAGATTCTGATCCACGTCTACGATCAAACTTCTTTCTGCATTACTGACTTAAAGGATTTAATTCATCACCAAATGACGAGTTGAATAATAATAGGCCAAATCCAACCCGAATTCTTCATAAATTTTATCCGTGTTTTTACAGACAATGTCCAACAACATCAAAACTTCACTTGCCAGGTACATTTTTAAAATAATCCCACCAATAATTACACCCTTCCTTTGCCCGAACCCTCTTGGCAAATTCATAGTCGGCAGTGGTGCATTGACGATGGCGAAGTGAACCATAAAACTCTGCGATATGTGGTAATTTTTCCTCACTTAGCGTCGACATGGAGCTGCCATTACTCGTTAATAAATCATACAGTTCCTCATATAGATGGTGCTGTTTAAGGAGGGAGAAACAATTAAAATAATTTCTTTTTTGTACTTGAATGAGTTGACCTAACAATTTGGGGAATAAACTAATTGCGCAATTTGAAATTAGTCTTTTATCTTATTCAAGGGTGTAAAGTGTGTTTGACAATAGTACGCTTTTTCACACTTCTGTCGTCATCACTAGCCTGCGTAGAGAGACTAAGGTTTACAGAGAGAGTATGATTACCTTGAGATCCCTGTTATAATAGTTTATATTTTCGGGATGGAAAGAAAGAGAGTTGTTGGAAAAGTATGGGGGTATTTACTCAGACGGGGCAGCCCCCTGGATCTCTGTATGCACTTTGACGGGGCAGTACCCCCTTATTGTATATGCAGATCAACAGCGCAGTCTCCCCTGGATCCCTGTATGCAGTCTGACGAGGCAGTACCCCCTTATTGTGTATGTACTCTGACGGGGCAGTCCCTCTGGATCTCTGTTTGCACTCTGTCGGTGCAGTCCCCCCTTGATCCCTGTATGCACTCTGACGAAGCAGTACCCCCTTATTGTGTATGCAGAATTACGGGGCAGTACCACGTTATTGTGAATGTAGAATGACAAGGCAGTGACCCCTTAAAGTATATGCAGAATGACGGGGCAGTAGCCTCTTATTGTGTATGAAGAATGACGGGACAGTACCTCCTAGATCGGTGTATGCAGAATGAGCGGGCTGTAATATCTTTTTCTAGTAATATCTCCGAGCAGTGTACTATCCTTTTTGCTCATAGGTTTCTCAGAGTTTCGTAAATTTCAAGAATTATACCTTATATGATATTCTGTAATCATTCATGTTGTCTGTGAAATACTGTAGTTAATACAAGTGGGTAGTATTAACATTATGATAACCATATTATGTCAATCTAAGAAGTGCACAAAGTAAAAACTAAAAATTGTTAGTTGCCAATTGCTGGACCAATACGGGTTGAGAGCGTACACAAAGTAAAAACTTGCAATCGTTAGTTTAGTCTATAGTTGGTAGTGGTAGTGTTAAGAACGAAAATGATTTGATTTGAGAAACAGAAGATCTTACGGAACCTTGTAACATTGGAAAAGTGTTTGAATCTAAATGTTGAATTTCAGATGTTAACTGTACGAAAGAAAATATTCTCTGAAAAAATGCTTGAAATTATCATTGGAAATTATTCTTCATCTTTGAACTATTGTATGAAGCTTATACATTGTGGACCAAATGCTCAATTTATTGATGTGTTAATTGAAACAAAACAAAATAACATTGTGATTCTGCTTTTAACCACTACCTAGAAATTCATTTATGATAACCATTTTGTAAGACAACAAGAAATAAGTTTTATGTGACGTCACTTGATTAATTCTCCTAATACTACTACTACTAACGACTCACCGCAGCACCAAGCCGCCTGAGGCCAAAAGAGCTACGCACGCTCCTCCTCCATCCCAATCTATTCAAAGCCTCCCTTTTTAAATCCTCCCAGGAAGGTCCCATTTCCGTTTAATTTTTTCTTTATGACGTCCATGCACCCCAGACGAGGACAACCTGCTTTCCGTTTAGCCCTAGACGGTTGGCCGAAAAGAACAATCTTCGGCAATCTGTCATCCTTCATCCGCAGAACATGCCCTAACCACCTCAACCTTTCTTTCATTATAGCCCTAGAGAGTGGTATTGAACCATATTTTTCATAGCCTATTGTTTCAAATACGCCCAGTCAGCCGGGTACCCAGAACAATCCTTAAGCAATTTTTCTGAAAAACATCTGGCAAATCTTTATCCGCTTTTCGAAGCGTCCATGCTTCAGAGCCATATTTGACCACTGTCATCACTGTAGCTTCTAATATTCTAATCTTGGTTTGCAGACTTAGCTTCCTATTCTTCCAAACATTTTTTAACTGTGAAAAAACACCCTGAGCCTTGGCTATTCTACTTTTAACATCTTCACTGCTCCCACCCTCTATACTAATATTACTACCAAGAAAAGTGAAGCTATCCATCTGATCAATTTTTTTATTACCAAACGTCACCTTTTCATCTTCACTTATTCCTAGCCTTAGTGACTTAGTCCTCTTAACATTAATTTTCAAACCTATTCTAGCACCTTGAACTCGAAAAATCTCTAAAACTTCTATCATTTTTCTCAGAGTTTCATCTAGGATGCTTAAATAATCAGTATAATCTAATTCTAGGAGACATTTTCCTCCCCATTTGATTCCGTGGTCTCCCATTGCCTTTCCTGTGCTCCTTAAGACAAAGTCCATCAAAATGATCCATATAAAGGGGAATAGAAAATATCCCTGCTTAACTCCTGATTTAATACAAAACGAGCTGCTAACCTCATTTCCTACCTTCACCGCAGCAGTGCTATTCTTGTACATAGCAATAATCACTTTAATGTATTTATCTGGAATACCATACAAGGATAAAACCTTTACTAAAGCTCTTCTATGAACAGAATCGAATGCTTGCTCATAATCTACAAAACTGAGGACCAAAGGTGTCTGGAGACTCAGGTACTTCTTAATTATTAGCCTAAGAGTGAAAATTTGGTCGATATATCCTCTACGTTTTCTAAAGCCGCGCTGTTCTTCTCTTAAAATTTTGTATACGGCATCTCTTAGTCTAAAAAGTATCCTATTACTAAGTAATTTACTACCTACAGAGACCAGACTAATGCCTTGATAATTATCACACTCACTTTTATCACCTTTCTTATAAAGTGGCTTAATTTAGGTTTTCCTAAGATGGTTAGGTACTTCCCGTTTTTCAAAAAACATATTCATAATCTTCAGTAATTTATTTCTAACCTCAGAGCCCCCATATTTAAAAAACTCATTTACCACCTTATCAGTACTTGCAGCCTTATTATTTTTTAATCCTTTTAGAACTGTCACTAATTCATCCTCACAAAACAAATCTTCCTTCACGTACAAGGCATCACAAACTTTTTCATTTTCCTCTATATCTTTTCCTGCAACTCTATATCTATTAAGCAAATTATCAAAATGTTCGACCCATCTCTCTTTAGTTTTTTTTCTTATCGCCAATTGCGGCCCCACTCCTATCTTTAACTGGGCCAAGTCCGGATTGACTACTCCCTCTCAATTTGTTAACATGCCAGTACAATATTTTACTATTATGCCGTCTAGCTGCATCTTCCGGATCCTCGGCAATTTTATCCATGGCCTCCACTTCACACCTCCTTCGTTCATATTTTAAGGATTTTTCCACTTTGTTTACATTCCTTTTGTTTTCACATGATCTATTACTCAGATAATTCTTGTATAAGTCCATTCTGCTCTCTATTAAACAAAAAGCTTTTTTTGCTAAAAATCTCAGGTTTAGTCCTAGCTTTCTTCCCTAAACACCTTCTGCAACTTTACAAATTATTTTTCTAAGATTATTCCAACCATCTTCCACATTATCAAATTTTAAACTCTCAAGTTTAGTATTAAACTAATCCTGGAAAGTTTCTCTCAAATTCTCATCCTGGAGTCTACCAACATCATAACTTCCCGGGAGGTAGTTACTCTTCTGATATTTCAGCTTTAACTTAACCCTTGACACTACTAGATGGTGATCTTTACTTTGAATATGAATAACGGCACTCTTATATACTCTAATATCTTGTATTGATCCTGCCAGTCTTCGGTTTGATATAACACAACCAATAGGGTTTGCTGTCTTACCATCAAGTGAATATCAAGTTAACTTGTCAGCCATTTTACGACCAAACACCGTATTGGTTATAACTAAATTGTTATGCCTACAAAATTGCAAAAGTCTGAATCCATTACTATTTTCTTTTCCTACACCAAATTTGCCTGGGATAGGATACCATCTATCTCTATTTCTACCGACCTGGGCGTTAAAATATTCCAGTAAAAACATAATATTTCTACCTGGGACCCTGTCTACTTGTTCCTGTAACTGTAAGTAAAATTCATCCGAGTCACTAGTATCTCCGTCAGTCGGTTCTACAGGGACGTATACTACTATAACTGATACCCTTAATTTCTTAGTCATAAAATGAGCAACTAGTATTCTATTATTAATACCTTCCCAGCCTAAATAAGACGTAGCAGCTTGTTTATCCATCATGAGCCCTACTCCCTGTCTATGTACCCTACTACCTGTATTAATAATCCTTTGTATTAATACTTCTACTAGAATACATTTCTTTTATTGGTCGTGAGTCAGTTTCTTTTTGACAGTGAGACGGACAACATCGAAAAAATTTTCTACACACGTTCAGTATGTTTATCTACATTTGGCAGCTAGTCATTATGTGAGAACTGTACTACCGTTGAGGACTATAATGAAAAGTGTAGATTATGCAATTCGTGTAAATTGCATAGAGGATATGCCGTACAAAATAAGGATCGTAATTCCTTTCTTGAAGAGACATGTGTCTCTCATCCTAAAGGAAATCTATCCTCCAATTGTCATTTTGATAAGTGTGATCAATAAGAAAATACTTACCCTTGCATGATGGAAAAAAATCCGAAGCGTGATTTCAGTTTTTTCAAAGAGATTGGTATCGTCGTGGTTTTAAATTGTTCTGGGAAGAAGAGCCTGGTCTACGCTTCAATTGCAGGGTAATAAAAAAGTCTGGTTTTTGCGTCCTCACTGTGAAGATACCGGCTTCTACGATTATAAACCTACTGATTTTTATATGGCTGTTAAAGAAAGTGATTCTACATATGAGAATATTGTATGTGACATTACTTCAAATAGTCAGATAGAAACATGTAAATTTAAAATATGAATCATTATAGTATCATTGACTTCACAAAGATATTTAATAAAAATGAAGTTACATTATATTTCGGAAAATGTGATCCTGACTTTTCACATCAGTTTTAGAAAAAGTTCAATCCCAATGATCTGCCACCACTAATCGTTGTCGAAGATGACGATGACGACCTAAATGACTGTGAAGAAGAAGAAGAAGCAGAAGAAGAAATCTAAACAATGAAGACAAAATAATTTTATAGTACATATATATTTTATTAATAAAAAAATTTACATACATTATTAAAGCACTTCATTCTTAGGGTACTGAAATCGATACTATACAGGTCTGAGAGGATCTTTTCTACCAGAAAGTCCTTCAAACGAGGATTGTCTACATAAATTTTGAGAAATTCACTGTAAGTATAATCACGACGTCGAAAATTAAAATTATAGTGATGTATGAAAATCAAAGCTTTTGGTTGATACATCTTGTACTCGCATCCAATTTCGAAAAATTTTTTTCCCACTTCTTTCAAGGATGTTTTTGATGCGAGGTGTGTAGAATGAATATGGTAAATCAAGAGGATGAAAAAATTCTTTATTCTTCACTGTTTGAAAGATGGAAGATGCATAGCCAATGCCCCGTCTGCTTAGTCGATGGACTACTATTAGCACTGATAATGGTATTGCTAACAGTATGAATATATTCAAGGAAATCTGAGGGTATTTAATAGGATTTATATTTGTTCATATATTGATCGATGTTATATACATCGATTATTTGATTTGTGTTCATGGTGCCAAGTTTATTAGAACACTGCGGTCGGGGGTAATTTCCCAATAGGTTTCAAATTGATTGAGTGAGATTAATGTTACACTCTCCGTCACTGATTTGACAGAGGTACACTCTAAACGTACTGTACCTGTTCGGACAATTCTCATATCAGAGGCAACGCTATAGCGTTGCCTATAGTAAAGGCCAACAGCTCCAATGTTTTATTATTATTTTTTCCCCAGAGACACTTCATATGGAAGGCAATTCATATGGGTCGTCGTAAAAACTTCAATGGGGGTTCATTCAACTGGTAATTGAGAATTTTAGTGCCCTTTTTAAGTGTCAAAAGGGATTGGAAGCCAACTAACACCCCTTCCACACCCATCAGTTCCCCAAACACATCCAATCAAAATTTTGAGATTGCCATTTTGTTAAGCGTAATTAATTTCAAGATAGAACTTATATTTTAGAGGAAGACACTCACCCACAGCCCTGTTGTGGGTTGTAGGTTATGCCCTGGGGGCATATAAGGTTTTTATGTCAAACTTAGTAGTAGAAACTTAAAAGAGGACTCATTCGATTGGATATCCAAAGGCTTAGTGCCCTTTTTAATAGTCAAAATTGATTGGAGGGCAACTAACCCCCCTCTCACGCCAACTTTTTCCCGAAACAAATCCAATTAAAATTTTGAAATAGCCATTTTGTTCAATGTAGTTGAAAATTCAGGAAATTGGGTCTTTGAGGATAACAACTCCCCAAAGCCCTCAGGGCAAGGGTTGTAAGCTATGCCTTAGGGACATATAAGGTTTTTTATAGAAAGCGTTGTTGTAGAAAGTTAAAAAAGGGCTCATTCGATTCGAAATTTAAATGGCTGGTTCCCTTTTTAATAGTCGAAAGTGATTGCTAGGCAACTAAAACCCCTCCTAAGCCTACCAGTTCTAGCTCAATTTTTGAGTCAAAACAGATCGGAGGGTATTCCTCCCATGCCCTTTTCCCCCAAACACATCCAATCAAAATTTTGATATAGCAATTTTTTTGAACATAGTTAATAGCTCTGGAAAATATATGTTTGAGCAGGAAATACCCCCCACAGTCTTCAGGGCAAAGGTCATAAGCTATGCCCTGGGGGCATATATAGTTCTTATGGAAGGAATGCTCGTATAAACTTCAAGGACGATTCATTTGATTGGAAATTGAAAGTTCTATTTTACTTTTTAAAACCGCCAAAATATATTGGAGGAGATCCAGCTCCCCCCCCACCCCCTTTATTTCCAAATGCAGCCGATACAAATTTTGATATAGCTATTTTGTTAAAAATAGCTCAAAGATCATATAACAAAAATTCCAGGTTTTTTATAGAAAGCGTTGTCGTAGAAAGTTAAAAAAGGGCTCATTCGATTCGAAATTTAAATGGCTAGTTCCCTTTTTAATAGTCGAAAGTGATTGTTAGGCAACTAAAACCCCTCCTACGCCTACCAGTTCTAGCTCAATTTTTGAGTCAAAACAGATCGGAGGGTATCCCTCCCATGCCCTTTTCCCCCAAACACATCCAATCAAAATTTTTATATAGCAATTTTTTTGAACATAGTTAATAGTTCTGGAAAATATATGTTTGAGCAGGAAACACCCCCCACAGTCTTCAGGGCAAAGGTTATAAGTTATGCCCTGGGGGCATATATAGTTCTTATGGAAGGAATGCTCGTATAAACTTCAAGGACGATTCATTTGATTGGAAATTGAAAGTTCTATTTTACTTTTTAAAACCGCCAAAATATATTGGAGGATATCCAGCTCCCCCCCCCCCACACCCATTATTTCCAAATGCATCCGATACAAATTTTGTTATAGCTATTTTGTTAAAAATAGCTCAAAGATCATATAACAAAAATTCCAGCACCGACACGAACCCCCACGGCTTGGGGGGGAGGCGTTGTAAGTTATGCCCTGGGGGAAAATATGGTTCTTATGGAAGGGATGCTCGTATTAACTTCAAAGAGGGCTAATTTAATTGGAAATTGAAAGTTCTAGTTAAAAAAAGATTGAAGTCAAAAAAGATTGGAGGGCACCTAGCCCTACCTCCTCCACACTCCTCCCCCTCAAACCCATCCGATAAGAACTTTGAGATAGCCTTTTTTTAAATAGTTCAAAGACCATATAAAGGAAAATCCGGGGTAGACAGAGCCACGCAGGGCCAGAGGGCAGGCGTTGTAAGTTATACCCTGGGGGGAATATATGGTTCTTATTGAAGGGATGTTCGTAAAAACTTCAGAAAGGACTCATTTGATTGTAAATTGAAAGTTCTAGTTAAGTTTTTTTAGAATCAAAAGAGATTGGAGGGCAACTAAGCCCCCCACGCCCCGTTTTCCCCAAGTGCACCCGATAAAAATTTGGAGATAGCCATTAAGTTAAATATTGCTCAAAAGTCAGATAAAAAACACAGGTGTCATCACATACCCCAGGGCCCGAGAGCAGGCGTTGTAAGGTGTGTGCTGGGGCATATATGGTTCTTATGAAAGGGGAGCTCGTATAAACTTCAGAGAGAGCTCATTTGATTGGAAATTTATAGTTTGAGCTCACTTTTAATAGTCAAAAGAGATCCAAGGGCTGCTAGGCCTCCCCTGACGCTTTCTTTTTCCAAGCCCATCTGATGAAAATTGTGAGATAGACATTTTGTTAAAAATAGTTTAAATGTCGAATAAGAAAAACTCCGGTGTCAATACAACCTCCCAGGGCCAAGGGGAACGTGTTCTAAGTTATGCACTAAAGGCAAGTATGGTTCTTATGAAAGGGATGCTCGTATAAACTTCATAGACGGCTCATTTGAATGGAAATTGAAAATTCTAGATCACGTTTTGAGAGTCAAGAGAGTTAAGGGCAACTAGCCCCTCCTCGTACTTTTTTCCCCAAACCCATCCGCTACAAATTTTTAGATAGCCAGTTCTTGGAAATTTTTAAAAATTATATAAAAAAAACTCCCCCAGGGTCCGCGGGATAGACGTTGTAAGTGTTGTTCTGGGGGCGTACATGGTTTTTATGAAAGGGATGCTCGTATAAACTATAGAGAGGGCTTATTTGATTCGAACTTGAAAGTTATAGTTCAAATTCTAAGAGTAAAAAGATATCCGAGGTAAACTAACCCTCCCCCCAATCACCCTTTTTTCCCCAAGCCCATCTGATAAAAATTAAATAATAGCCATTTCATTAAAAATAGTTCAAAGGTCAGATAAGAAAAATTCCTGTGTCGACGCAACTCCCAAGGCCCGGAGGCAGGCGTTATGAGTAATGCTCTAGGGGCATATATAGTTATTATGGAAGGGATGCTCGTATAAACTTCGTAGAGGGCTCGTTTGATTGGAATTTAAATGAGCCCACGCTCTAAATGCATCAGATAAAAATAATTTTCAGATATACATTTTGTTAAAAATAGTTTAAAGTTCAGATAACAAAAAACTCTGGTGTCGACACAACCCCACAGGGCCCGGGGTTAGGCGTTGTAAGTTATGCGAACAAGCATACAATATATATTAATGTAAATGAATAAATAAACCTTAAAACGAGTGAAACTTAAATTGAATAGGCAAATCAAGTTTGAATGAAATACAAATAACTACAAACAAGAATTTGGGTATCGTCTCACTCCAAAAGCCTAAAACCAGCTGCGTCATTGACGCTTTACTAAAACGAATTATATTACAAATGTATTCTTTTGTACTTAATATTGAAAATAAATATCAAAATTACAGTAAAATTTTGAACTGATGAGCTTTTAGCAATTAATATCATTATGAATCAAATATTCAGTTTAATTTATTAATTCTTTTTAAGATTGGTCAAGACAAATATAGTTTCACTACAAGCAAAATTTGGATACTGCCCCATTCTTTAACTGTAAAAACATAAAGCCCTCTGCGTCATTGGTGCTTCACTAAAAACGAATTACTCGTATTTTACAAATATATTATTTTCCACTTCTTACAGTATTGAAAATGAAAATAAAAATTACAGTGAAAAAAAATCTTGAACTGATGGATCTTTCAACAATTAATATCATTATATAAATAATATTCAATTTGATTTTGTTTATACTTTCCAAGACTGTTCAAGATTCATATAGTTTTGCCATTTTTTTTAACTCTACCATTTTTTGTAACTAATCGTGCTAGTTTGTTATGAAAACATTCTATGTCTTCTAGGCATTTCTATTTGAGCGAAAAACTGCACCTCAAACTTTGTGGAACATGCATTTTCTTGCATGAAACACCAAAATATAATAAAATGTCAAGTTTTGGAGTGTTCCACCACTCGCAAGCAAGTGCCATTGGTATTTTTGAATCCGTATGGTCAATTTAGGGGGTCAAAGGTAGGCTGATTCTCGTAGCAGTCCCATTCCGTCGTGGTATGGTTCACATTTTCAACTCCTGGCGTCCGGATTATCATATAATCTACCACGCATACAACTACCCCAAATCAGTATCAATTAATGAATGAAACCCAAAACGAACAAAAATTAAAATAAATATTAGAGTCAAACTCAAAACGAGCATAAATTAATGTGAGTAAGGTTCAAAACCTCTATGCTTTCTAAAAGCCAGAATATAATTTGTACTATACTGAAAAAAAATTCAAATGAGTTTACTGAAAAAAAGGGTGCATTGTCAATTTAATATACATATGCTGATATTTATTCTCTAAAATATTAATTAATTTTGGATTTCCTAAAGTTATAAAAGTGAAAATATTTCAAAGAACTGTTTGAAAACAATTCTTTTCAAAGAATTGAAAAGAAAAGAATGACGCAGAAGGTTTTAGGCTTCTGCAGTGAGACGATACCCAAACTCTTGTTTGTAGTTATTTTTATTCGATTCAAACTTGATTTGCATATTCAGTTTAAGTTTCACTTGTTTTAAAATTTATTTATTCATTTACATTAATATATATTGTATGTTTGTTCGCATTGATTGTTTATCTAATTTCTGTTCGTTTTAAGTTTCATTTATACTTTAATAGCAAAATATTTGTTTTCGTTTTAAGCTTGATTTTCATATTCAATCTAAGCATTACTCACTTTAAGATCTATTTATTCATTTATATTAATACTTTTTGTATGTTTTTTGCTATGATTACTTATTTAATTTCTGTTCGTTTTGGGCTTCATCTATTATTTAGTAGTAATTTCTGGTCGTTTTGTTTTTTAAATTTAACATGTATTTTCATATATTTAGATTAATTATAAAATTTCCTTTACTTTTCTTTCAAAAACTTATTTTTCGGATTTTTTTTTAGTTAATATTTGTTCGTTTTTGATTGCAAAAAGTTTCAAGTTTTTATGGCAAGGGGGGGGGTTGCTTACTGTCTGATTATTCTTGACTTTAAAAAACGGATCTAGAGTTTTCAATTTAAATCGAATGAGGCTTTTTTCAAAGTCTATACGATTACCTCTTTGATAAAAACCTTATATATGAACAATAGACAGCTTGCATAACTTGTGGACAGCGATTGACAACAATGAATGGATTGAACAATAGCTCCAATAAGGGGGTTTAGACCATTTCACTTGCTGACACAAAGGGATCACGACAGTTTGTTCTCAAAAGTTCAGTTCTCAAAATTTTTATGTGATACATTTAGGGTGTGGAGGAGGGAGAGGGGCTAGTTGCCCTTCAATTTCTTTTGACTCTTAAAAAGTGAACAAGAACTTTCAATTTTCAATCAAATGAGCCCTCTCTAAAGTTTATACGAGCATCCCTTCCATAAGAAATAATATGAAGGATTCGGAAAATCCTTAAATTACAACCCTTGCCCTGAGGGCTTTGGGAGAGTTTAAATCCTCAAAGACCTAATTTCCAGAATTTAAAACTACGTTTAATAAAATGGCTATCTAAATGTTGATTGGATGTGTTTGGGGAAAAGGTGGGCGTGAGAGGGGGTTAGTTGCCCTCAAATCACTTTTGACTATTAAAAAAGGCACTAGCCCTTGGAATTTCCAATCGAATGTGCCCTTTTTCAAGTTTCTACGACACCACTTACTATAAAAACCTGATATGCCCCCCGGGCATAACTTAAACCCCTTGCCCTGACGGTTGTGGGGGATTGTCCTCCTCAAAAACATATTTTCTATCTGGAAATCAACTACGCTGCAAAATGGATATCTCAAAAGTTTGATTGGATCTGTCTGGGGAAATGATGGGCGTGGGGGGCTAGTTGCCCTCAAATCCCTTTTGACAATTAAAAAGGGCACTAGCCCTTTAATTTCCAATCGAATTAGCCTGTTTTGACGTTTCTACGACAACGCCTTCTATAAAAACCTTATATGCCCCAGGGTATAACTTAAAACCCTTGCCCTGGGGATTGTGGGGGATTGTCCTCCTCAAAAATATATTTTCAATCTGGAAATCAACAACGCTGAAAAAAAATGGCTATCTAAAAATTTTGATTGGATGTGTTTGGGGTAATGATGGAAGTAGGTGGGGGGGGGGGCTAGTCGCCCTCCAATCACTTTTTACTATTAAAAAGGGCACTATCCCTTTGAATTTCCAATCGAATGAGCCTTTTTTGTAATTTCTATGACAACACCTTCTATAAAAACCTTATATGCCCCCAGGGTACAGCTGAAAACCCTTGCCCTGAGGGTTGTGAGGGATTGTCCTCCTCAAAAACATATTTTCTATCTGAAAATCAACTGCGCTGAACAAAATGGCTATCTCAAAATTTTGATTGGATGTGTTTGGGGGAATGATGGGCGTGGGAGGGGAGGCTAGTTACGCTTCTTATCACTTTCATCTATTAAAAAGGAAACCAGCCCTTTAATTTCCAATTGAATGAGCCTGTTTTGAAGTTTCTACGACCACGCCTTCTATAAAAACCTTATATGCCCCCAAGGCATAACTTAAAACCCTTGCCCTGAGGGTTGTGGGGGAGTATCCTCCTAAAAAATATATTTTCTCTCTGGAAATCAACTATGCTGAACAAGATGGCTATCTGAGAATTTTGACTGGATGTGTTTTGAGAAATGATTGGCGTGGGGGGAAGGGGGCTAGTTACACTCCAATCGCTTTCAACTATTAAAAAGGACACTAGCCCTTTAATTTCCAATCGAATGAGCATGTTTTGAAGATTCTACGACAACGCCTTCTATAAAAACCTTATATGCCCCCAGGGCATAACTTAAAACCCTTACCTTGAGGGTTGTCGGGGAGTATCCTCATCAAAAATATATTTTTTATCGGGAAATCAACTACGCTGAACAAAATGGCCATCTCAAAATTTTGAGTGGATGTGTTTGGGGAAATGATGGGCGTGGAGGGGGAGCTAGTTGCCATCCAATCATTTTCGACTATTAAAAAGGGCACTAGAACTATACTCTCGATTTCCAATCGAATGAGCCCCCTTTGAAACTTCTACGACGACTTCTTCCATATAAAGTGCCTTTGGGAAAAAAGTAAATAAATAAATAATAAAATATTGGAGCTGTATGGCCTTTACTATAGGCAACGCTACAGCGTTGCCTCTGATGTCATGGGGGTATATATGATTGTTATTGAAGGGATGCTCGTATAAACTTCATGGAGGGTTCATTTGATTGGAAATTGAAAGTTCTAGTTCAGTTTTAAGAGTCAAAAGTGATTGGAGGGCATCTAGCCTCCCCTGAAACTCCGTTTATTTTTTGCCAAAAGGCACTTCATATAGAAGGGGTCGTCGTAAAAACTTCAAAGGGGGCCAATTCGATTGAAAATCCAGAGTTCTATTGCCCTTTTTAAGAGTCAAAAGTGATTGGATGGCAACTAGCCCCCCAAGCCCTTTTTCCCCAAATACATCTGATAAAATATTTGAGGTAGCCATTTTGTCAAAAATAGTTCAAAGATCAAATAACCGTGGGAGGGCAACTAGCCCCCCTCTCCACGCCCTATTCTCCTCACACCCATACGATAGGAACTTTGAGAGAGCAATTTTTTAAAATAGTTCAATGGTCAGATAAAGGAAACTCCGGTGTCAACACAACCCCACAGGGCCCGGGGAAAGGCATTGTAAGCTATGTCCTGGGGCCGTGTGGGGTTCTTATGAAAAGGATGCTCGTTTAAACTTCAGAGAGAGTTCATTCGAATGGAAATTAAAAGTTGTAGTTCATTTCCTCAGAGTGAAAAACGATCGGAGGGCAACTAGTCCCTCGCGCTCTCCACGCCTTTAGGTTTATCGGATGTATAAACTCATCCGATAAAAATTTGTGTTGACCATTTTGTTAAAAATAGTTCAACCATCAGATATTAAAACTCCGGGGTCAATACAAACCCCCAGTGACAGGCGTTATAAGTTATACTCTGGGGATATATATGGTTCTTACAGAAGGGAGGGCTCATTCGATTGAAAATAGAAAGTTCTAGTTCAATTTAAAGAGTCAAAAGAGTCAAAAAGAGTTAAAGAGTCAAAAGAGTCACAAGGTTAATCAGCCCCCCCCCCCACGCCCATTTTTCCCAAACCCATCCGATAAAAATTTTGATATAGTCATTTTGTTAAAAATAGTTCAAACATCAGATAACACAAACTCTGAGGTTGACACAAACCCATTTTTTACTTTGATATTATTGCGTTAATACTAGTTTTGATAATTTAATGAACAAAAGTTTAATTTTGAAATAAGGAACTTTAAAAAAATTAAAATTTTTGCAATCAAAAACGAACCAAAATTAATTAAAATAATTTTTTCGAAAAATAAGTTTTTCAAAGAAAAGAAAAGGCAATTTTAAACTTAATCTCAGCAGATACAAATACCTGTTAAAATTCAAACTCAAAATGGCCAGAAATTACTATTAAAGAATAAATTAAAGCGAAAACGAACAGAAATTAAATAAACAATCATAAAAAAATACAACAAGTAATAATAAAATGAATAAATAGATCTTAAAGTCAGTATTGCTTAGATTGAATATGAAAATCAAGCTTAAAACTAAAAAAATATTTTGCTATTGAACGATAAATGAAACTTAAAATAAACAAAAATTAACTAAACAATCCATGCGAACAAACATACAATAGATATTGATTTAAATGAATAAATAAATCTTAAAACGAGTGAAACTTAAATTGAATATGCAAATCAAGCTTGAATCGAATAAAAATAACTACAAACAATAGTTTGGATATCGCCTCCTTCTTTCACTGTAAAAGTCTAAAATTATATGCGCCTTGAACAATCTTGGAAAGTATGCACAATATCAAATCAAATATTTGACATGTAATGACATTAGTTGTTGAAAGATCCAGCAGTTCAAGAATTTATTTCACTCTAATTTTATTTTTATTTTCAATGCTGTAAGAAGTGGAAAAGAAAATATTTGTAATATAATTCTTATTCAGTGAAGCGCCAATGACGCAGTAGGTTTTTAGTTTTTATTTACAGTTAAGGAAGGGGGCAGTAACCAAACTCTTGTTTGTAGAGAGACTATATTCATCTTGAACAGCTCTAGAAAGAACTAATAAATTAAACTGAATATTTGATGTACAATGATATTAATAGCTAAAAGCTCATCAGTTAATAGTTTTACTATAATTTTAATGTTTATTTTCAATAATAAGCACAAAAGAAAACATTTTTTAATAAAATTGGATTTCAGTAAAATGCCAAGAACGCTGTAGGCTTTAGAAGTTTACTGTGAGAGAAAGAGGCGATA
This sequence comes from Artemia sp. Qi Xiang Cuo, assembly GCF_049724085.1. Taxonomy (NCBI): domain Eukaryota; kingdom Metazoa; phylum Arthropoda; class Branchiopoda; order Anostraca; family Artemiidae; genus Artemia; species Artemia sp. Qi Xiang Cuo. Next base: position 47,277,674 of record NC_142811.1, read on the forward strand.
CAAACTCTTGTTTGTATTTATTTTTATTCGAGTCAAGCTTGATTTGCATATTCAATTTAAGTTTCACTCGTTTTAAGAATTATTTATTCATTTACATTAATATCTATTGTATGTTTGTTCGTATTGATTGTTTATTTAATTTCTGTTTATTTTAAGTTTCATTTATACTTCAATAGCAAAATATTTTTTTGGTTTTAAGCTTGATTTTCATATTCAATCTAAGCATTACTCGCTTTAAGATCTATTCATTCATTTATATTATTAAATAAAAAAAACAAGTTTTTTAACTGAAAGTAAGGAACGACGTTAAAACTTAAAACGAACAGAAATTATTCCGTATATGAAAGGGGCTGTCCCCTCCTCATCGCCTCGCTCTTTACGCTAAAGTTTGACTCTGTCTCACAGCTTTATTTTTTTTAAAAATAAAAAACTTTAGCGTAAAGAGCGAGGCGTTGAGGAGGGGACAGACCCTTTCATATACGGAACAATTTCTGTTCGTTTTAAGTTTTAACGTCGTTCCTTACTTTCAGTTAAAAAAAACTTTTTTTTATTTAATTTGTGAATGTTTTTGAATTAATGAAGGTTTTGATTTTGGCTCACCGTGCATGAATAATTAAAACGAAATTTGAATATTAATTTTACTTTTATTTGGTGAAATGGCTTTCTCGAAACTTGTTTAATTTTATTTACGAACGTTTTTATTAGTAATAAATATACGTAACTTACGAATTAACCTACGTAACGAACTTCTATATTCATATATTTTTAATACGTATATTAGGGGGTTTGCTCCTAGTCAATACCTTGCTCTTTAAGCTAAAGTTCAAATTTTGTTCAGATTTTTTAAAAATGACCGCTTAATCAAAAAGACCGTTACTTAGAATAAATACCTCTTGTGAAAGTACTAAAAAATCTTTGGCTTAAAGAGCGAGGTATTGACCAGGGGGTGAACAAATTCATATATGTAATATTTTCTGTTCTTTTAAAGTTTTGATGTTGCTGCTGTTGCAGCTGAAAAACTTGTTTTTTTCATATTTAATTTTTGATCTTTTTTTAAATAATGCTGGGAAGTCCGGCGTCCCCTTCATAGCAATGTCCCCTCCCCCATGAAAAATTCCTTCATGGAAAGATCCTCCAACATAACCCCCGACCCCCCCCCCCCAACTACCATAAAAAATCTCCCCTGATAACGTCTGTATATTTCCCAATAACCAATACTATATGTTAACATTGGGTAAAGTTCATAACTTTCAGCCCTACCCCTGGGAACTTAGGGGTATTAAGTCATCCTAAAAGACATACTTATAATATTTTCGAACATGCTGAACAAAATGGCTATCTCAAAATTTTGATCCTGTGACTTTGGGAAAAAATGAGCGTGGGAGGGGGTCTAGTTGCCCTTCGGTTTTTTTGGTCACCTAAAAAGGGCACTAGAACTTTTAATTTCCATTCCAATGAGCCCTCCCACGATATTCTAGGACCACTGGGTCGATACGATCATCCCTGGCGAAAAGAAAAAAAAAACAAACAAATAAACACGCACCCGTGATCTTTCTTCTGGCAAAAAATGCAAAATTCCACATTTTTGTAGATAAGAGCTTGAAACCACTACAGTAGGGTTCTCTGATACGCTGAATATCATGGTGTGATTTTTATTAAGGTTCTATAATTTTTAGGGGTCTTTTGCTTCATTTTTTCGAAAATCAGCCAAATTTTCTCAGGCGCTTAACTTTTGATGGGTAGGACTAAACTTGATGAAACTTATATATTTGAAATCAGCATTAAAATTTTATTCTTTTGATGTATCTCTTTGTATCAAAATACCGTTTTCTAGAGTTTCGGTTACCATTGAACCGGGTCGCTCCTTACTTATAGTTCGTTACCACGAACTGTTTGATTACTTGTTGTATGGTTTTGCTATGATTTTTATTTAATTTCTGTTCGCTTTGGGTTTCACTTATTCTTTAACGGTAATTTCTGGTCATTTTGAGTTTGAATGTTAACAGGTATTTATATCTACTGAGCTTAAGTTTAAAATGGCCTTTACTTTTCTTTGAAAAACTTATTTTTCGGACAAATTTTTTTTAATTAATCTTGAGTAAAAGACAAGTCCAAAACAATGATACCATAACTTTTTGCGAACTTTGTATCGGTTATACCATTTTCATATAGTTGAGAATTTCGGTCCAGGGATTGCATTGTCAATTCATATAGGGTCTTATAAGATTTATAAAAGGAGAGATTGTAGAGAGGAATTTTCTTTACTTTACATACAAGAGAGGAAATTCCAACCCGTTAAATTCATGTGGAGAACTTTTTCTCGATCCTGTGGCATTGACACTTTTTAAAAAGCCAAAGAAAGTTTCGAAGAAAGTTGACCATTGATAAACAAAAATTGGTGTAGGTACTTTAACCAGAGGCAATACAACAATGATTGGTGACTGTGTGAGGAACCAGCAGTTTGATATTATTTCCAGAGGCTCTTAATTTTTAAATTGCCAAAGGAACAGAACTCATAACCCGTTGTTTTCGTACATCTCATGTCTCAAATTTCATCTATGCTTCCCTCTTGTGGCACGTGCCATCAATGGCTTCCCTTCATCCAACAGTTGATCTATCCACGATAAAACACGGAATGACCTGCATTAGCTGGGGGATGGCTTGTGAATCCCAGATGTCACAAATTGTGAGAAATAATCGCAGATCATTTGAGGATTGTGTTTTTTGTCTTAAAAAAAGAAAAGTTAGCAAATTCGGTAGCAGCTATTAAGCAATTTAGTACTTGTTAATTAAACAAAATACGCCCAAGAAATGAAATTACGTTAATCATAATGTAATATAACTTTCATATAACCGTAATTTAACATGATAATATAATTTGGGGTATATACTTGCACATTAAGGGGGGATGTAAAGTATTGGGACAGCACCCCTAACCAAGCCTAGTCTAGGATTTCTGAAGGGAGGTTGGCATTGGCATCGGGTGATGCATCATTAATTTATCTCAAGATGAAATTCGATGGAGCGAGTTGTAACTTTATATAAATTATAACATTCGGGAGGGATCTATTGAAATATATTAAATATTTCATGATTGAGTATACCAACATAAATGATACTCCCTGCTCACTGCCCAAGTGAGTTCGTCATCAGTATCAACATTTGGTCTATAGTCAGAGCCCATTGCTAGACCTCTAAATTTCTTATAGGCCTTTGGAGTCATCAACATTAATTATATATAACTAGCATAGTTTGATAGATTGTTACTAGTGCTCACCAATGTTCAATTTATGTAGACACATGTTTGTTAAAACAAATTGTGCAGTATACCATTTTCATTGGGTAATCCATCGGCAACGGAGGCAGCTACATTGTCAGATTTTTCCTCATCAAAACTTTTAATTCAATAAATGTGGATGATAAATTTATGAAGTAGTCTTCATTGGAATAAATTTGATAATGTATGTTTTCAGAGAGGGGTTTTTGTGGGTAGAAGTCATAGTATCCATGTTTTACACTGATATCTACACTTTCAGCATTGAAAGATTTAGTGATGTGGTGACAGTGTGATGTGATTCCTTGATGGGTAGATATGACATTTCAGTCAAGGAAAAGAAATCCCTTTTCGATATAACAATTTTTCTTCTTCGTTTCTTTTTCTTATTCTTTGACATGAATGATGCCTTCCTCTTCTGACCTGAGTAGAGATTGATGAGTTATGAGGTGTTACTCTTCCTTTTGAAACCTTTTCCATTTTGTCGTTATTTCAATTGCTCACCAAGGGATCGTGTGCTAGACCTGAAATTTTGTAAAACATTTTTGTAGAATCTTTACCAGCCCCCCAATTGTGTAGATTACACAACTGACTGTAGAATGCATCTAGCCCTTGAATAATTAATAGTTTCCCTAATCAGATTTGATAAAAAACATTCAAAAATAATAATACGGGTTTTATATTTACAAATAGCCGAAACTACAAAAAATAATACATGTTTATTTACATATATAATAAGACACTATCAAGAAATAAATTCAAAACAATAATACATTTTTTCTATACAATAAAAAGACATTATAAAATCACTTATTGCAATTAGAAAGCGGTCAAACAATCCCCTCCCCCGGAAGGGTGCGGTTGCCACTGGCACCTGCCAGCCAAAGGCTGAACCCCCCTCAAAACCCAGACCGGCTTCAGGAGTAAAACTATTTTTAAAAATTTTTTCAAATAACAACAGTCACATATGACTTTACCTTGCTAAAAAAAACGTTGCCTAGTTAGGGAAAAACATCTATAAAAAAGGATCCCACCACCCACCCACCAACCATTTACAATTGAATGTTTTCGCAACCTAGGTGATGTCTACAGTCTTGACATGCACCATGTTCAGAAGGTAGATCATGTTCGTGGGGTATCACCGTCACACCATCCGCACACACAAATACTTTATCTGATACGGGGGACATGGCTATTTTACCCACTAAAACTATGTAGTTTTTAAATTTTAATGAGCGAATTGCCCTGACTTTCGGTCCTAGAACTAAAATACTTTCCAAACAGTTTCTATAAACACTCATGTCAAAATTCTGATTCACATAGTGTCTAGGCACCCCCTTGTAGAATTTTTTGATTACCTCATTGTGTGTTTGCGAACAGTACACCTTCGGCCCTGCAAGCACACCATTGGAAATCAAGTCGCCCCCCGCCTCGGATTTTGACATTAATAATTGATTTAGGGTCCTGTGCTTCACTAGCTCCGGGTAAATGGACTCTTCCCAATTGGAAAAGTCTATTCGAGAGCTAATCTGCTCACCTTTTTCCAAATCTTTTAATAAATTCAGTGTTTTAACTTTTAGCAAAAGTGAATCGGTATCCCCATAATACACTTGGACTTCTCCCTCATTTCTTTTTTTCTACGCAAGAAAACCATGTCGGAGTCTATGATGGTGAATGATGTGAGGCTTGGATCAGTAACGATTCGAGCATATTCTTTTGGGTCAGTCACGACGTCACAACAACTTCGATAGCGCACATTCTCGTAAATTTTACCGAAGGCTGAATTCAAAGATTTCCTTTTAATTCTTCGGTTTGCTTCGGAACAATTACTGACAAAAGTGTCAATAAACGTTTTCAAATAGGGTTTTTGATCAAATTGGAGGGCTCAATATATCTTTGTGACCTTGAAACCATTGGCTACCATCCATCGCAAAAGGACGTGATGTACAACGATATTCTTTTTTGGATGAAGGTCAGTGACAAGTTGTTGTTCTGACTGTGTCCAATGCACACCACCATCCTCTACCTAAGAAATATTGTATGGACTCAAAGACTCCTAGTAACCGGTCTGTTTATGCACAGGAAAAAAACCTTCCAAAGAGTCATGGTATTCCATCGGTATTTCACCATCGATTTCAAAAACCATTTTGTGGTCCATTTTCCTCAACATTGGCAATGTCAGGGAAATTTGAGCACGGGAACCGTTAAGCCATTTGTAATTACCATACGGCAAAGTGTAGGGAGATGTTGCCGACAGATAAAGGGAGCTCATAAAAAAAACTGCGCCTGACTTTACACCGGTGGCTTGTTTAGTCGGGTCAGTTTTAAGAATACGATCTCCTCGTAAAACATGCCCTCTCCTCATTGATCTCTCTACAAATAAATGCTGATTTATGTCGTTGATCAAGCCTATGTCCTTTTTACTGATTTTAAGAATTAAGTCCATCACCAGATAAGGAGTGGAAAATTATATCCCAAATCCAGAACAAATTCCCCATAGATTTTAAGCGTGTTCTTACACACAATATCCATTAATGTCAATACATCTGTTGCCAGGTATAATCTACAATTATCCCACCTATTTTTACACCCTCCCTTAGTCCAAACCCTGTTGGATAGTGTATAGTCGGCAATAGTGCACTGATGATCTTAAAGTGAATCGTAGAACAAAGCGATGAACGTTAATTGTTCCTCACAAAGCCTCAAGGTGGAGTTGTAGTAATCATACGGTTAAATGCCCTTACATATTAATGAATCATAAGTTTCACCGCCTAGAAAGTATCATTTAGGAGGTGTTGTTTAAGGAGGAGGAAACTATTAAAATCGTCGCTTTTCTGAACTTGAATGAGTTGTCGTAGGGAATTGAGGAAGGAGCTAAAGGAGTCTAAAATACAGATCTTCTTCAAGCACATATAACGTTACATATTGTTTGCCATCTGAATTCTAAGAGCAGCAGCTTTTCAGACGATTTGGGTATGATATCATATGAAAAACAACCATCTACCCATGCTCCATCTACAACTTCAACTCGTTGCAATCGTGCCAACGCCGGTAAAACAAATTTCAAATCAAAGCTGGAATTGTGCACATAAACAGATAGAAAATATTATTGATTAAAGTTTAAATTCCAGGATTTATTGGCCACTTCACGAAAGTTATTCAGTCCCGATAGAATTGGGTTGCCCAAGTGATCGTGGTCACGGACCATCCCTTTATCCCCTTTCTGCTTGCCCGCTCTCCCCTTACCCTCAAAAAATTCCCCCTTAAAAACCCAACATATTTTTTCAGTTTTAATGTCCAACTCGTCCTCTAATGATAGAGTAATTGGATAGGATGCATTTCACAGCCGTCATAATGCCTCATTCGCTGTTTTTATAAGTACTGTCATGGCTGAGAGCATACAATCCTCCCCACCCATCTCAACTACCTCTACCAATTGCATGATAGTACAAAAGTTTATTTGTGCATGGGCATATGAGACTGCAATAACCTTATATTTCGTAACATGATTTAAATTCGATGGATCATACACATCTATGAGGGTGGCTTTGCAGTATAGGGCCATCAAGTCACTCTATTGGAATGAATTCTGGATGTTTTTAAATCGCAAAATGGCCCCGTCACTGCTAACCGTTTTTACATATTGGCATCCATGGCTCTTGCAATGATTCATATGATTTTTTAATTTTAATTTTGAACGGAATCTAGAAAGACATGTCCCAAAAAAGTAGAATGCCCCCCACACTTTTTACCCTAACTTAAAATCAGACTAACATCTGGCATTGGAAAAGAATGTCCAAATGATTCGGGTTAACTGACGGGCTGTAAAAAAGCCATACCCAATGCTTTACTTGTTCAATGGACGGAACCCTCATTGGAAATATTACCTCCTTTTGTGCTCATCCTCCTAAAATTTTGTATCGTATTGTAAAACAGCAACATAGATCTTTAAATATGCATTAGACCTCTCAAAAATAGTTATGCCATTAAGTGTTACTGGATATGGATCAATTAAATAATTAAAATTTATTTAAGGGATTTTTGGAATCCCATTGACTGCATAATCGTCCAACCTTGTCTTACTAGTATTCCCTTGCAGAGGCCCGTGAACTGCCACGAGATATGCATATTTGAAGCACTGAAGCGCTGTTAACAAAATCTTTATACACCTCTACACCCCTTTAAATAATCTTTATATTTTGGCCCCACAACCCTCTCCCACCTCCTCTTAAAATAAAATTATATTTAAATTTACCCAAATTAATATCTAAATTCTAAATAAATTAATCCACCGACCCACTACCCACTATTGGGTAGTTAGTCTCTATAATCTTCTATAATTTTCCAATAATTTTCCACTATAATTTTCCAATTTTGTTAGTATACTATCATCCCAGTCAACAAAAACACTTTCAAAATTATGCAGGTCGGGATGAAATGCTAGCATTTCAGTATGCAAATAACGCAAATACACTTCATCCGCCTTTTCATTTAAATAAATAAACTTTTGTGTGATGGATGCCTTAATCCTACCTTCCTGCCAGATCATTCTTTCAGAAAGAGCACAGTTCTTGTCCACATATGAGCCCAATATTCTACCGGATCCGTTATGATGCTACCAAATGTTAGCGAATAAATGGATCCCCAGACTCAGCCCTATAAACATATACATTATCCAAGGCAGAGTTGCTTAAATTGAAGTTGAGCATAACAGCGGGCATTATTGCATTTTCATGTTCCTCACCAATTTGTTGAACGGTGGGGATGTGTCAAAACTTTTGCCACCGCAACCAATAGTTACAACCTAAGTCCTAGAATTGGTCTCAATCAGGAACCCTTATTGCTGTCTAAATTCAAAAAGTGCAAAGATTTTCAAACAGAACTCTTAATTCTACAAAGTTCAGGAAAGGTTCGGCCATTTCATACAAACGAAAATCCATTCAAAATGAAATTAGCTTATATCTCGGTTCTCCGCCAAAACAGGAAATTAACCTTTTTCAATTCACACACACTTACGAACTACAATCTCGGAATATAAACATCAAGATGTGAAAATAAGAAAAGAAAAATGATAAACCCTCACATCCCTTCCTCCCTAGGCATGGTTTCATGAGTTCTTCATTCGAGGCCTAATTTATGACGAGAAAAGAGGAAGGGCCACATTGAGCACTATTTTCAAGAGAGGCGCCATATTTGCTTAACCCTATGACACACGTGTGGCTACTGACTAACCCAATCTCAACTGGACTTGCTGACAATGGTTACAATTTCTTCTGTAATTTTTGATAACTGTAAATAACCCAGGCCTAAAGTATTCTGGCAAAATACGATCATCCACCTCCTTGTTGGATCTGTGAAAACTGTCTTGTCTGTTGTGCCACTCTATGATTAGATACTCAAGGGAAAATCCAATGGGCACGAAGATTTGGGGAAGTTGATCGTTGAAGAACCTTCTTAAGATTCCTTGCTCGTCCCATGCTTATTTCGCGTCACTTAGATCCGTCACTTCAAACACCGCCAGTTCTGCGTAATACTGTAGTCTGTGGTCTGCTACTTGCAACCAGCTTACCTCGCCATAGGTTAATCCATACAGGTGCTCCGGCAGATCTATTTTATCCGCAACGACGATTCGTTCTGGATCCTGCAAGGAAAAATTTATGTATGGTATTTACAAAACGAGGAGGGGTCGCCTATTCCTGATATCTTGACAGGGCCTCAGCTTTAGCGGTCACAACCCCTGGACGGCTACTAATAGTGAAATCATATGCTTGTAGGGCGAGAATCATCCGAGCTAATTTCTTTTTCTGATTCGACATCCCATAAAGCAAACGTAACAGATCATGGTCAGTTTCAATGAAGAAATGCTGACCCGCCAGGAAGTAGTGGAACTTGGATATTGCCCATTTTATTGCTAGCACCTCCTTCTCGATCGTGAAGTATCGACTTTCAGCGGGTGTTAGTTTCCTGCTAATAAAGCCAATAGGATGTCCTTCCCCGTTATCCCGCTTGGTCAAGACTGCCCCCAGTCCTTTGCCGCTCGCGTCTGTTTTTAGTAGGAAGGGCTCCTATTAGTTTTGATTTCTCAAAACTGGAGCTGAACACAACGCATCCTTTAGAGATTCAAATGCTAATTCTGCACTGGGAGTCCACTCAACTACCTCAAGGGTCTTTTCGGTCACATTAGGTGGAGTGGTTCGGTCAAAGCTGCGAAATTCTGGATAAAGCGACCGTAGTATCCAACTAGTCCCATAAATGCTCAAACATCTTTTTTTGAAAGGGGCCTTGGATAATTGACAATCCCCTGGACCTTGTTTGCAGATTGCTTAACGACTCCACCTCCTATTGTATGTCCCAAAAACTCAACTTCTGTGTCCCCAAACCTGCACTTCCTTGGATTTACTGTCAGTCCGGCTGAATGCAATCTCTATAGCACGATTTCAATATGTCGCAGGTGTTCCTGGAAGGTTTTACTTAAGATCACAATATCCCGCTGTAGCACCGACAAAATTTCAAATCTGTGAGAACAAGATCCATAAGCTTTTGGAATGTTCCTCATGCTAATTGAATCCCGAATGGCCTTACAAGAAACTCATATAGACTATTTGGTGTCACAAATACTGTCTTGTGTATGGTATTAATTCAAAAACTTTTTCCACAAAATAAGTTTTTCAAAGAAAAGTAAAAAGAGCTCCATTAAACAAAAAATGAGCAAAAATAAAATCAAATAATCTACCAAGCATGAAACTACCATAAATCAGCAGCGAAAAATAAATGAAACCCAAAACAAACAGAAATTACAATAAATAACCGAGTAAAACTCAAAGCGATTAGAAATTAGCATAAGTTGGGCTCAAAACCCCTATGTCTTCCCAAGGCCAGAACAAAATTTGCACTTTGCTAAAAAAATATAAATGTTTTAACTTTTATAACTTTAATAAATCAAATAATATTAATATTTTGATTACTAAATATCAGTATATGCATATTAAACTGACAATGCACATTCATTTGTATTTTTTTTATTTTTATAACACAGTGCATTTTTATTTAATCTTAAGGCAACATTTAGTTTTTTAACATATTGGGCAAATGGGAGGGTGGGCTCAGGAGAAGGATTAGTTTCCCTCCAACAATTTTCGACTATTAAAAAGGGCACTAGGTCTTTTGATTTCTAATCGAATGACCCCTTTTTGAAACGACAAGGCTCTCTATAAACACTTTATATGCCCTCAGGACAAAAATTAAAACCCTTAACCTAAGGGATGCTAGGGTGGTTGTCATCCTCTAAGACCTAATTTTCAGAACTCTCAACTACGTTAAACAAAATGGCTATCTAAAAATTTTGATTTGATGTGTTTGGGGAAATGGTTGGTGTGAGAGGGGCTTTAGTCACTCTCCAATCACTTTCATCTATTAAAAAATGCACTAGTCCTTTCAATTTCCGATAAAAAAAAACCTTCTGAAGTTTCTACGACAATACTTTCAATAAAAACCTTATATGACCCCAGGGTATAACTTACAACCCCTGCCCTGAGGGCTGGCGGGGTTGTCATTCTCAAGGACTTAATTTTAGAACTTTCTACTACGTTGAACAAAATAGCAATCTGAATACTTTGATTGGGTGTGTTTCAAGGAATGGTGGGCGTGAGAGGAGATTTAGTTACCCTCCTATCCCTTTCGTCTCTTAAAAACGGCACTAGCCCTCTCAATTTCTAACTTAATGAGTCCCTTTTGCAGGTTTACGCACTATAACTATCAACACCTTATATGCCCCCAGGGCATAACTTACAACCTCTGCCCTGAGGGCTCTGGGGGGTTTGTCATCCTTAAATACATAATTTCCAGAACTTTCAACTACGTTAGAAAAAATTGTTATCTCCAAACTTTGATTGAATATTTTTGGAGAAATGGTGGGTGTGAGAGGGGGGTTGATTACTCTCCAGTAACTTTCGACTATTAAAATGAGCAATTTCAATTTCAAATCAAATGAGCTCCTTATGAAATTAATGCAACAACTTTCTTTATAAACCTTATATGACCCCGGGACATAACTTACAACCCTTGCACTGAAGGCTCTGAGGGGGTTATCATCCTAAAACACCTAATTTCCAGAACTTTCAACTACGTTAAATAAAATGGATATTTCAATATTTTGATTGTATGTGTTTGGAAAATGTTGGGCGTGAGAGGAGCGTTTGTGACTCTCCAATCAATTGCAACTATTAAAAAAGGCACTAGCACTTTCAATTTCCAATTTAATGACCCCTTTTGAAGCTTCTACGACAACTCTTTCAATAAAAACCTTATATGCCTTCAGGACATACCTTACAACCCTTTCCCTGAGGGCTGTGAGGGAGAGAGGCTGTCTTCCTTAAAGACCTAATTTCCAAAACTTTCAACTACTTTAAATAAAATGGCAATCTAAAAATTTTGATTGGATGTGTTTGGGGAAAAGGTGGGCGTGAGAGGGGGGTTAGTTGCCCTCAAACCACTTGCGAGTATTAAAAAGGGCACTAGACCTTTGAATTTCCAATCTAATGAGCCCTTTTTAAATTTTTTACCACAAAGATTTCAATAAAAACATTATATGCCCCCAGGGCATAACTTATAACTCTTGCCCTGAAGACTGTGGGGGGAGTGTCCTGCTCAAAGGTATAATTTCCTGAATTTTTAACTTCGTGGGACAAATGGGTATCTCAAAATTTTTATTGGATGCATTTGGGGAAATGGTGGGCGTGGAAGGGGTGTTAATTGCCTCCCAATCACTTTTGACTATTAAAAAGGGCACTAACCATTTCCATTTCCATTAGAAGTTTCTACGACAACACGTTCTATAAAAACCTTATATCCCCCCCGGGCATAACATAAAACCCGTGCCCTGAGGGTTGCCGGGGGCGGGGGGGGTTTGTCATCCTCAAAGACCTAATTTCCAAAACTTAAATCTGCGTTGAATAAAATGGGTATCTCAAAATTTTGATTGGATGTGTTTTGGAAAAAGGTGGGCGTGACAGGGGGGTTAGTTGCCCTCAACTAACTTTCGACTATTAAAAAGGGCACTAGTCCTTTGAATTTCCAATCGAATGAGCCACTTTTGAAGTTTCTCCGACAGCCCCTTCTATAAAAAACCTTATATGCCCCCAGGCCAAAACTAACAACACTCGCCCTGAGGGCTGGGGGGGGGGGGGTTTCCTCCTCAAAAGCATCTTTTCTATCTGGAAATCAATTTCGCTGAACAATATGGCAATCTCAAAATTTTTATTGGATGTGTTTCGGGAAATGGTGGGCGTAGAAGGGGTGTTAGTGACTTTTTAATCAGTTTCGACTATTAAAAAGGGCAAAAGCCACTCCAGTTTCCCATTGAATGAGCCCTTTTAGAAGTTACTACAACTTCTTTGATACGAAATGCTCTGCTCTAAAGGAAGAAAAATAACAAGTAATAGATTGCGCAAACATCGTTCTTATATGCCTCCTGGGCATAACTTAAAACCCTTGCCCGAAGGGTTGTGATGGAGTGTCCTCCTTAAAAATATATTTTCCATCTGGAAATCAACTACGCTGATCAAAATGGCTATTTCAAAATTTTGATTGGTTGTGTTTGGGGAAATGATGGACGTGGTGGGGGGGGGGGGGCTAGTTGCCCTACAAGAACTTTCAACTATTAAAAAAGGCATTAGCCACTCTAATTTTCAATCGATTAAGTCCTTTTCGAATTTTTTACGACAACTCCTTCTATACAAAGTGTAGAAAAAGATTTTTCAAAGTTCATTTTGAATTTCTTTCGTTGAACTATTAAAAAGGGCAAAAGCCACTCCAGTTTCCAATTGAATGAGCCCTTTTCGAAGTTTCTACAACTTCTTTGATACGAAATGATCTGCTCTAAAGGAAGAAAAATAAAAAGTAATAGATTGCGCAAACATCGTTCTTATATGCCTCCTGGGCATAACTGCCCTACAATCACTTTCAACTATTAAAAAAGGCATTAGCCACTCTAATTTTCAGTCGATTAAGTCCTTTTCGAATTTTTTACGACAACTCCTTCTATACGAAGTGTAGAAAAAGATTTTTCAAAGTTCATTTTGAATTTCTTTCGTTGAACTATTAAAAAGGGCAAAAGCCAACACCAGTTTCCAATTGAATGAGCCCTTTTCGAAGTTTCTACAACTTCTTTGATACGAAATGCTCTGCTCTAAAGAAAGAAAAATAACAAGTAATAGATTGCGCAAACATCGTTCTTATATGCCTCCTGGGCATAACTTAAAACCCTTGCCGTAAGGGTTGTGAGGGAGTGTCATCCTTAAAAATATATTTTCCATCTGGAAATCAACTACGCTGATCAAAATGGCTATTTAAAAATTTCGATTGGTTGTTTTTGGGGAAATGATGGGCGTGGGGGGGGGGGGCTAGTGGCCCAACAATCACTTTCAACTATTAAAAAGGCAATAGCCACTCCAATTTTCAATCGATTAAGTCCTTTTCGAATTTTTTACGACAACTCCTTCTATACGAAGTGTCCTGGTATGGAAAAACCAAAAAAAAAATAAAAAAATAAATAATACATTTGTGCCAGCATCGTTCTTTACTCAGGCAGTGCGACTGCGCTGTCTATGATTAGGGTGAATTTTTATCTGCCAATATCTTCGACTTAAATCTAGTTTTCTGATGAATTTAGCCATTCCCATTCCCTCATGGATCTCATCCGGGTGAGGTAATGGGTAATAATTCTGCCTTGAAATTTCATCTAGTACCAGATAGTCAGCACAAAACCGCACCGTCCCATCTGCATTTGGTACTAGTACTATTGGTGACAGTCTTCGACAGTCTTATAATTTCTTCTTGTAGTATCTTAATCACTTCGGTGTCTACCAGGTACCATTCCACTGCTGGAACTCGACAAGGTTTTTTTGCACCGGTGGGTTACTGCCTGTATCGATCTCATGCATCACGAGATCGGTTTTCCCGGGTCTGTTCGAAAGGGTCGTTCTGTATCTTCTCAAGATTTTAGCTAAATCCTTTCTCTGACTATGACTAAAATTTCCATCTAAGGATGTTTGGAGGGCATTTTCGAAGTCTCCGTCATTTCCTGTACTCTTATAGTCCGTCATCTCATCCAGACTTGTGTCCGCATAGTTGTCTGTTTGAATAAATAAGATTTCATTCGAATTTGCCCTGTGGTATTAAGCGAATTTACATGGAGAAGCTTTGACTTCTTTTTCCCCTCGGGAAATTCCACTAGGTAATCCACAATTCCGGATTCCTTCAGGATCTTGTATGGGCCTTGACACTGTACCTCAAGTTTGCTGTTTCCACCCGGTAAGAGGACCAGCACTTCCTCTCCAGCTTTAAACTCTCAGGGTTTTAGGTTGGGATCATACCAGGTCTTCTGTCGTTCTTGACTTGCCAATAAGTTTTGATGTGCGGCCTGGTCAATTTGCTAAGTCGTTACTGCATATTAACAAGGTAACTGACAACTGAATCAGACGCACTTTTCTTTTTCTCATCCCACTCCTCTCGTAACACATCTAGTGGTCCTCTGACGTGACCATAGATCAGCTCAAACGGTGAGAAACCTGTCGAAGCATGTTTAGTTTCCCTGTAGGCAAACAAAAGATATGGAAGATACTTATCCCACTTCTTGGGCTCATCTCTGACAAGTTTTCTTACCGTCTGCACTATGGTCCCATTTAACATCTCAACCAATCCATCCGTCTCCGTATGGTGTAAACTGGTACAAAGAGGTATAATGCCAAGGGCTAAGTATAGCCTCTGCTTCCCTTGGAAAATGAGGTTACTTCCATTGTCGGTTAGAATCTCTGAAGGTATCCCCACTTGAGTGAAAAACTTGATAAATTCGTTAGCTATCTCTTGCGAGTGAGTCGAGCGAAGCGTTATAGCTTCCGGATATCTGGTTGTATAGTCGCTTATCACTAGAATCCATTTTAAACCAGTTTTACTACGCTCTAAAGGTCCCACCAGGTCTATTCCTATTTTGTGGAAAGGAGTTTTAATGATCGGGAAGGGTTTTAATGGCACCTTCTCTATCTGGCGTTTTCTGACTGTCATTTCTTAAGTAAGATTCTTATATTGTAAACTTCATATCAGCTTACAGCGATGTGCCCCTCTAAGTAGACACTATTATACATGTTAACACTAATTTCCGTTTTGTTTATTTGAAATTTTCCACAAATCTTCTGCTATTGGCTGAACTTTGTGGACTTCCTTCATAAAGTTAAATACAGTTAAACTTTTTTCCGAAAGCAATAAATTCAACCAAGTTAAGCAAGGAAAACGGTTTCTTAACTTTGTGGATAGCTTTATTAACTTTATTTGCGCCATGGGAGGCCCGCCTTACGCATAGATAAACACAACGGGTTTTCTACTTGGTGCGGGTAAAAGTGATTTAGGTGCTAGCTAGTAAGTTCAAATTACGCGTAAGATAAGAAGCTGTGAGATCTCAAACCTGGAAAAATTTGTTTCGAAATCTTGCGATACCAGAATAAGTTCATGGAATGGTGATCTGCGGCTACCAAATCCAGGTGCAGAACTGTTATGTCCGCTCCACTGTCCACCAGTATTTCAACATTCCTTCCATCTACTTTGCTCTGAAGCACTACCGTTGACCCTACCGACTCCTGGTGATCAAGCCTTTCCGGGCTCTCAGCCAGGAAACCCTGCCACGTATTTTCTGGCTGCTGGTTTTTCCTCGGACAGTTCTTTGCGAAGTGTGACGTGTCATCACACACAAAGCAGGCTGGTCTCTGTTGTCACCATCCGTCTTCAAACAATCTTTCGTTTTTTTACGAGCTAGGGCGCTAGCTTCCGCAAAAGAAACGGCTTCCTTAAGAGTTTTAAACTGCCTCTCCCGAAATGCTACCTGCAGGTGATACGGTATTGCCTCCGTAAATTGTTCCACCCTTAAAAGCTCAAACATTTCTTCTACAACCTTCAATGGCACAACCACTCTGGCTGGCCGGGTGCTTGTTGCGCCAGGCTCTCTCCGTTTGCTCTCAGCAATGTTAGACTGAGCCATCTATTGAAACTGGTTGCCAGCTTCCATTCGAATTCTCCGTAGGATTCCTTTTCTTCTTTTCTTTCACTTCGGAAGCGTATGCGATACGCTTTATTTGTGACAGAATACTTCTCAAGTATTGCTGTCTTAACCGCATTATATTCAGCAAATGTATCCGCTGATAAACCTGACATCGTCTCCATGGCGGGGCCGGATAGAATTTTATACATTTTTGTGGCCCACTGTTCCCTAGGCCACCCACTAGGCGTCGCAGTGCTCTCAAACCTGCTTAAAAAAGAGTCTATGTTGTCACTATCTGTCAGCTTCATTAGCTTGGGCCTAATTGTGGTATGTGCTGCTGTAGGCTTCTACTGATTTGTCGCAGGTTGACGCGCCAAGCTATTTGTTAGGGCGTTTAGTGCTGTCATAAGCTGATTAAACTGTGCTGCATCCATTTGAATCGGATTTTTATTACCAAAGATCTGAATACTTGCTTAAACTTCTGGCAATACTTCTATTCCTACCTTTCCTTCCGCTTTCTCTGTCCTTGCCCTACCATCTTCTATTTCAGAAATAGTCTCAGGCAAACAAATCCCAATCTGTTGTTCTACCTTCTTGTAAGGACAACTTAGCCCCACCTACAACCTCTGTTGTATTTGACTGAAATACCTGTTCCGTCTTAGAGTTAAACTCTTTTAGAAGGTCAACTTTAGTCCTCCTCTTAGGAATCGCTGATACTTCTAATAAAATAACAAAATAATATTTTCCCTATTTAATAACCTAAAACTATAGGAGGGGAACCCAATTATTACTCTTCGTTTACTTCTTAACTTACATTATATCCTAACATTGAAAAGTTAAGTTTTTTTGTCATTAAAACATTGTTCACACACACACACTTAGTAACTCACTGGGTTTTTTTCTTTTTTTTATATCACGCACACTGGGACGGATACACAAAGACCATAGAGGGAGAATATTCAATTTTTCTTACGTATTCATAGAGAGAGTTGACCGTTTCCATTCAACTATCAGGTGGAAGGGTGGGAGCTTGCACGGGTGGCGTGGTAGCTTGCACTTGTGGCGCGGCACCTTGATAGGTGGCAGATGGCTTGTGTACGACGTGTCTGTAAAAACCGTTACACTTAATAGCTGTAGGCCTTTTTACTTCTACAGGGGTCACTTCGTGCCATCTTGCCTTCTTTGCAGGTGAGGGGATCTCTGAGAAATCCATGAAAATTACTTTGGACCCTAGGGTGGGACTTGGGAGCCAGGTTTAGGACTCGGGTACCTGCTTTGTGTCTCACGGCCCTGGGTTTGGGATTTGGGACCCGGGAGTGGTGACATGGAGTCCTGTCATCTTCATTACGATACTATGTCCTTTTCTAGATCATAACCAGAAAAAAAAAATGGGGTATGGGAACTGTCACGCTCATTATATATATTTTACCATTGTTCATGTCAAGGATTGGGTTCAATAATAGCCCATGGACTGAATACAAAAGATATTGAATAACTAATAGGACGAGAAGCTTTTTGAAAAACTAATGATTATATATAACATCCAAACCCATAAAATACAGTAAATGCACTTTTTAAACCACTCCCTTACGAATAGACCCGGTTCAAAATATTTCAAGGATTGAATCCAACAACTCAATAGTAATACAAGATGGTTTTAAAACTATACAATTCGTTAACTATAAGTGGACTGTAAATACCATTTGATAAACTATATCAGAAATAGTCCCACTACCCATTAAGAATACAATGGAAAATAAATCACTTACTTCTTGCTAATAACATTCGTCACTACAATTCCTTTTGGTTGTATCCATGATGACAGTTCAAATTCAATTTATTGACTGAAGAAAAATGACGATCTCTGTTCTTTTATAATGAAACATATGGATAAGATAACCCAATGCCTGTTCTCAGAAATTACTTGCATGGCTACGGAAACATTCTAATCTTGGACTTCAAGACAAGGATGAATACATTAAACGATGTGTTTTTTTGTTACATTACCATTTCTTCAAATTAAAAAAATGTGCTTCCTAAGAAATGATGGCTGGATGTTTATGGGTATTGGTGTTTATTTGTATGTTTATGTGTATGAATGTTTATTGTTTATTGTATTGGTGTTTATTTGATGTTTATTATATGGATGTGTGGATGTTATTCTATGAATGGTTTTGTGGATTGATGTATGGTTCGTTATGTGCGTTGTTGTTCTATGGATAGTTATGTCCACAAAAAAGATAGGACATCGCTTGGAGACATTACTACAAAAAGGGGGTACTGCCGGCTCATTCTGCATACAGTTATCTAGGAGGTACTACCCCGTCATTTTGCATACACAATAAGGGGGTACTTCCCCGTCAGAGTGCGTACAAAAGATCCAGGGGGAATGCCCCGTCATTCTGCATACACAATAAGGGGGTACTGTCTCGTCAGAGGGCATACAGGAATCCATGGGGAATGCCCCGTCATTCTGCATATACAATAAGGGGGTAATGCCCTGTCAGAGTGAATATAGGGTTCCAGGGAGGACTGCCCCATCAGAGTGCATATCCCCATACTTTTGTTGGTGCTTAATACTTTTGGCCTTGCCGTGGCGTCTTGGGCAAACTAGTGTGACCCTTTCGTACAACGGGGGAAGTTCCTTTGTTAAAACCTTGCCGGTTGTGGGAAACCGACAAGACCGGGGCACGTAGAAATCTGTGGAGCGATAGGTTTATTCTAACCCCAGAGGTGCTGCAAGGTTACTCTTGTGGCACTAGAAATTTCCAAATAGTGGCGAAGGTGGAGTAGTGACCCCCTCCCTAACAACTTATTCAAATTATTTTGATATTAAAATAAAAATATAAAATGTCTATTTAAGGACTTAATGCTAATATTCTGATATAGAATTTTTACAGTTTTTTGGACCGTTCTTCCTTTGGAGTTAGGTTTGGACATTTGGGTTTGAAACGTTCGCTTTTGGATGTACTATTGGAGTCCATTACAATAAAATCGAGTCAAACAAATAAAACTTCAGATTGGAATAAGTCCTTTATTAGACAGTGAAAATAGATACAAAGTCTGTATATCTCGATCACCGGTGCATACATCAGCAATCGTCATCCACTGAAAAACTAATTCATTACACTTAAAACAAAGATATGTCTACAGAGCAATTGGAAGAAGAACAACAATCGGCAACTGGAAGAAGAGGAAGATTGTGCCACCTTCATTAGAAATTCTACAGCTTATGACTTTGAATGAGCCCTGTTAATGAAATCAATCAGACAGATCCAATGAATGAACCGGAAACTATTTGTGCCACGTGAGAAATAATTTTCTCCTGTAAAAATACGTTTGTTTTAATTGTAACCTTTGGTTTTTTGACTGTTCCAGACGGTGTATGTGGTAAAAATATCCAGATTCTCTGTATCTCTTTTCACTGTCTAATGAAAGGACTTAAACTGATTTTAACTTTTGTTTGTTTGTCATAGAAAGGCAGTATGAACTTGAATTTTTTTTATTTAAATCAAAGTATTACGTCAAAAATACAATATTCAACCACAAAAATTATTTTTCCCATTTACCCATTCATTAAGTCATCTTAAAGAGTCAAGACTTACCCTCCAAGGTCAGTTCTTCTTTTTTGATCAAAATACTGAGGGGGTTTCTCATAAAACGTTTAGCAGTTTTTAGAGCACCGTCTGGCAGAGTAGCAGCAAATCCAATGACCTGAATATCTCCGCTTAGGTACCCACGAACATTAGAAATCTGACCCTTGAGACCAAGAGACAACATCTTGTCAACTTCATCAAGCACAAACAATTTGATAAACTTGGTATCTAAGAAATAGAAAAAATTTTAATTTTTCATAATCGGATAATATAAAGAAACCATTAAGGAAAAAACCATCTTTACTTATTTATCGTGCGTAGGTATATAGGCATCAAGCTCAAAAATAGGCTTTAATGTCTTCTTTCTCCCAGAAAATAACTCTCTTATAATGCAAGATACTTTCTGTGATCTAATACTAATAAATCAAAAAACCTTACTTGATTTTAGGCTAAACATAAAAAGTTCAATTAGAAAGAAGCAGACTTGTCCTTAAATCAAATTAAATAATAGAACTGACTAAAAATCAAGTCAACAGTTATCAGAAATCAGGAAGTGCCAGCATACAGAGGTACTATAGACCAATAGATGCCGTTTTAAAATGCAGGTATAATAATTACCAATGACATTCCCAGGCCCAATTTGTACCTGAATTAATCATCGGTTACCTGTGCATTTTGAGCCCGTCAGCATTGCTCAAGTGCCCTTTTGACAATTATACCAAATAGTGTATTTTGATTTTGTTCAACATTCCCATCAGTATTCCCTGAATATAGTCGCAATAAGATGTAGTAGCAGTTAAATAACAGTCACAGTAATAAGTCATGGTAGTCAGAAGTAGTGATAGGCGCAGTCACGATCTTTGGCATTTTTGATTGCAGTAGTAGTGGTCGAAGTAGTTGCAATAGTACTATTAAATTTGGTCCTGAAAGTTTTAAGTTAATTCTCTTCACCATTTCTTAAACATTTGGATGGAGGAGGGGCGTGGTTAGCTTTCTTGGCCTTAGGTCGATTGATGTTGCAGTGAGTTTTTATTTGTAGTAGTAGTTCTTGATATATTGCAGAGTCCTATCGTGGATACATAAACAGAGTTTTGAGATACAAAAATATCTCCCTTAAAATTTTCCAAGGTTTCACTTTAACTGCCTTAATCTTTTCAGACAAACCCAAGATCAAATATTTCCCTACTCGCAATGATAAATCCTGTATATTAAACATTGACAGATTGTATAATTTTAAATTCTCACCCTATAAGCTGTGAGGGTGTAAGGTATCTCTGGAGGCATAATTAGTATAAGCCTTTTAGCTGTTTTGAACTAATATTTTTTTGAATTGTCGACCTGTATTTCAGAAGAGTTTCTAAATAGGATAGGTTGGGGAGGGACCAGCTAGTCTTTGATCATTTTCAGACATATCTCTGAATATGCTCCGAGAGTTTCAGCTTAGTGACCTAAGCCATTCTGAAGATATAGCTAATACCCTCCTTTGACAACCAATGTGCAAATAGTGTTTTTATTTTTTGAATCCCCAGCAAAATTTAGAAAAATTTAGCCCAAAAGAAAATATTACAAGCCATGCAATTTTTGATTTTTACACGCAAGACTTAACTTAAAAATTATGGGAATATTTGATTATGGCTGTGTTCGAAAAGACGAAGGGTAATCAGGTGAAACATCAGTACATGTTGAGGGCTATGTTAAATTAAATCAAAAGACAATATATGTGTCCATTTTTTTAACCACCCACAGTTATGCAATGTGTCTATTGTGTTTTAAAATAAAATTTTCCTTTAAAATTAAATCAAAAGGCAGTGCATGTATAGTGTTTGCCAATAGATATCTAAATTTTAAACTTCAAGGATTTGATGGGAGGGATATTCAACTGACCAAACGACAATAAGTTGACGCTACTTCTGCCACTTGTACTAGTACTATTACTTTATATACTACTACTACTACTACTACTATTACCACTACTTTGACTACTATTATAGTATGAAGGGGATTTTCTGGGAGTTTCGAGTAGTAGAGAAGATCTGAATCAGAGGACGCTGTCTTTTTGCCGGTTGTCAAATGGGCGTATCAACAATATCTTAGGAATAGTACAGTGAGTGAAGTTGAAGCTAAAAAGGCTAAATTTGTGGGATGTTGAACAAATTAAAAGACAATATTTGAGTAGTTTAGTCCCTATGTGTTTAAAACCGACAGATAGAGGGTATACTGTTGGAGCAACTAGTCCCTTAAGACGCTGCTACATGCACCTGGGTCTTATGCAAAGCTACAGTGAACCTATAGTAGTATAGTACACCTGAATGTTGCATAATAGAGGTTTTTCACTTATGTGAATGATTTCTTTGAATGTTAAGTAATAGAACTTGTTTGAGGCCGTTAGTCAAGCGGGGAAGTCCCGGTTGTAAAAGCTTGATCATGGTCCATTATTTACAAGTGAATATGAAGTAATCTTACGTGAGTTGTTTTGCTTCCGGTGGACCTCTATAATCCTGCAATAATTGGTTTGAATATCAACGACACGTGACATGTTATATCTTAGGGCTCACTCACTTCAGTATTGGAAAATAGTTCAGTGTGTCAACATTGGGGATATCATTCTTGCCCTATTCCTTGGTAATGGATGCTTTTACTTTATTGGATATTGAAGGGACTAGCAATGGCAAAATGAAACCTAGAGGACCTAATATAGCAGTAGAAATTATAAGGGTTTTTCGGCTAGTCCTAAAGTATGAAGAGATGTTTACACAATATGCAATATTTTCAAGCAAATTAAAGTAGGGAGTTATGCTTTGCTGCAAAATCAACTAGTTATGCTTTGCTGCAAAAGTTAATATAATGCATTTACAAAGATTACAAGAAAGATTAAATACATTAGTGATATATATGAGACAATAATCTGAATAAATCTATTAAAAGGAATGAATTTGTCGGATATTACTAGCGAGAAAGAATATTCTTTCATTGTTTGTCTATAATTGGTTGTGAAAATGCATGGACTTGAGAAAGAAAATCATACGGAATCTAGTGACTTTGGAAAAATCTTTTATTTTAGATGATGATTTTCAAGACTTACATCTACAAAGAAAAATATTTTCCCAAAGAATGCTTAACGATGTAATGAGAAGTTCTCCGTCTTCTGGACTATTGTATGAAACTTTTACGTTTTGGCTAAGATACATTTACTCAATTTATTGAAATATTAATTAAAACAAAACAAACGGATACTGCGGATTTGCTTTTTAGCAGTACCTAGAAATTAATTTAAGACGGCCATTTTTCAAAGCTGTAACAAATAATTTGAAAAATCCTGTTAGGCTATATCATAGGCAGCGCAATAGCACTGCCTAATTAAAGAACCATGTTGGCACAATATATTTTTTTTATTATTATTTTCGACCAGAGCACTTCCTAGAGAGGGTGTTGCCGTAGAAACTACGAAAGGGGATTATTGAATTGGAAATTTAAAGGAATAGATCCATTTCTATAGTCAAAATGATTGGAGGGTGACCAGCTCCCATCACGTCCATAATTTCCCCAAACTTACTTAATCGTCATATCGGGGTGGTGTTCAAATCGTTGTCAGCCTTCTTCACGTGAGGTGGTTTGCAGCGAGAGCTTCTGTATCATGTAGCAAAATTCTTGATTGTTCTAGGAAATTCCTGAGACTAACAATCCACCAGAACATTGCTTTCTCTCTAAAACACTTCCAGCCAATACTAGTTGGTTCAAAGTCTTAAGGAATCCTAGCTGGAAGCAATCGCAATGGCAAAAGATTTCCAGGCCATTGAAGTGTCTGCTCGGCAACCAGGTGGGTCAGATGTGACTGGGAAATCATACTTCGAAGGCATCCAATCAAAAGTTTGAGATAGCCATTATGTTAAAAATACTCCAAAAATCATATAACAAGGCTTTTGGAATTGATAGAAAAAAACAGAAATGGGGGAAGGGGGATGGCAAGGGTTGTAAATTATGTCTCGGGGGCATTTAAGGATCCTATTGTGGTAAAGCTTTCTAATATTAGTTAATTATTAATTTAGTAAAAAGATATATGACGCAAATATGAAGTTCTGAAATACCACTTTTTTATTAAGATAAGAAACATATCCTGTTAAGCTCTGTTTAACGGGAAATTAAGAAATTACCACTTCCTAGCATTTACGTGGGAAGGTGTGGTTGATAAAAATGTATAAAAGATACATTTTATCGGAAGGAAAAATCTCTTTCTAACTATATACCGGACTGACTTCTGGTCCATTGTTTTAGCAATACTTTGGGACTTTTCTTTATGATCGTAAGTGTCTAATTTATATTTTATTGTTGTGTTATTGAGACTTTTGGGCTACTTGGGACAGCCAGACCCAGTAGCCAGAATATATCCAATTTTATTATCTGATAAATGAATAAAAGTATTGCATTTTAGACGAACTCTCTACGATCTATTTTTAGCCTCTCGAACATACTCAGTCGGTACGCCTCATTAGTTCGGTCATAGCCTAAGGGACGCTACCAAAGTTCAATTACCTTAGGACCAGAGTTTATCTCCCCTCTAAAAGGAAAATAAAGGCATCTAAGACTACAACCCCCAAATACATCAAATAAAGCTTCACAACAACTGGTGGCACCGTGTGTTTACAATTAGAGAAAGCCGGAAATGACGAGACAGTACAGAAAGTACAACTACATACTTTTACCCAAGGGTTGCCAAAAAAGTTATTAAGACTAATATTATCGTGAAAACCTGAAAATTTAGAGCAGGCTATAATACTAGTCGAAACAGAGGTAAAAATTGACGAGGCTATGAAAAAGTTTGACCAGATGTCAATAAATAACACAGGAGCCCAAAAAAGTAAAAAATATGAAAGGGGACAGAAGAGGATGAACTTTGAGGAGCCTAATCGTGAACCAAAAAGGCACGAGGAAGGTCAATCCTTCCCACCATGGACTGACCCCTCCCCATTTGACTACAAATCCCATGGTATTAGATTCTTAATGACTTGGAATACCAAGTATTACGGACACCCACCTCCTCCTCCTGAGGAAAATTATAGAGCAAATGGTGGCAGGTCAAGAATATATAGAAATAGATATAGACCCCACGAGGAAGGGCAAATTACAAAACAATATAGGAAAAGATTCAATTGCTACAATTGTGGCAAACCAAATCACTATGCGGCAGATTGCTGGCATAAAATACCCAAAGAAGGCCAGACGTACAAGATAAGACACCAATTCAGAACTCAGGGTGACAGAAATTTAGGAAGACAGGGAACAAATAATACTTGGCAAACACCTAATACTATTCCTGAATTTAGGCCTAGAAGGCAAACGGTTAACTATACCCAGGGTCAAAGTAGCAGCGCTGAAGAAAACTGGGATAATCCCAGAAATTTTTGGCCAAACAGTGGGCATTTAAAAGGAGAAATCAGTCTGTAAGGGTCGACAGAGATGTTTCCTTACAAAGACCCCTATATAGTTTAGAATGCTGCGACACAAATGCAAGTAATAATAATCTACCGATTCTGCGTTGTTTTAAAATTGAGTGTTTTCAAAATTTACCATGTTTACTAGATACAGGCGCATCTAAATCATTAATTCGAGAGGAAGTCTTTAATAGATTTCCTCCTAGTGTCAAAAATCGAGTAAGCAGATTCAAAAATACCCTAACATCAGTGACAGGGTACAAGCTGACAATATTGGGAGAATGTCCGCTAAAATTTAGTGCAGGGAATAAAGAAATAACAGTAATAGAAATAATATGCAAGCAGCTATCATTTCCTTGTATTCTAGGAGTAGATGCCATCAGAAAATATGGGATTGTATGGGAACTCATATCCAATACAATCACAATAAACCAGGCAAATGAAGGTAATAGCCAAATTTGCGTAACAACAAATAAAGAAAGTGAAGATTCGAATTTTAAACTAAAAATAAGCGGAAAAATCACAATAGAAGAGGGAACGACAGCTCAAGTGTTTTAGGATTGATTTCATAGATTGTGGAATGGTGAGCCCCCTGGACCATCATCTGGGTGAGCCTCAACTCATAATTTGCAATATCGATTAGGTTAATTGTTCCGTGTTATGTGAATATATTATTCTATATATGTTATTTTGAGTTGTACTTTTATCGCATTGCGTTTATTTTTAAGCCTTGAGATAAAAACTGAAATATTAGCATAGTCAGTGGTGGGGGGAAGTCTTCCCTCTCACATGCCTATTACTCTTCAGATCCGTTTTCCTATATGGATGCGGGTCTTGGACATTATAAGCATCAGAATTCATGGTCTGAATTCAGAGTCCAATTTCTGGTGACATCTGAAGGGCTATAACTGAAGACAGAGTTCTGGCAAGCTTGTAAGACCAATGAAAACTTATTACGATAATACAAGCACCCGAATCCAGGAAAATGGAGAGATCTCTGCAATGTTCATCATTGAGCACGGAGAAAGGGATGCTTTCTCTCACCTGTTCTTGTCCACTGTGTAATTGAATGGATAATGTCCATGGGAATGTGAGGCTTTATTGGCGCGAAGGTTAGCCCCGATTTTAACCTGAGTGATCTTGATTAGGCAGACGACGACGGTCTCCTGTCTGACACTGTCGGAGAAGCCCAGGAATGCTTACCATGGTGGCAATCACCAACCACTACCCAATCAATGGGTCTAAAAATCGGCATTCTAAAAACGAAAATCCTCATCTCCAATTCTACTAATCTTATACAACTTATGTATCTCCAACAAGATGAAATTTAGGTGGTGGAAGAATTCTATCACCTAGGATCTCTGATTGACGGCAGCAGATTAAGCAGCTCAAAAAGAGTCTACTCTCGAATTACATCTGCGGTAAGTGTTTGCCCAGTTCAACTCTTTTCTATGGTGGAAGCAGCAAATCCAGCAGCATACAAAAATTCGTATCCACGAGGCACTCGTGAGATCAGTTCTTCTACATTGACGTGAGTCTAAGACGCAGAATGCAATGGAGGTACGTGATCTGAAAGTGTTTGACCATTCTTGCGTTCAGAGGATGTTCGGGGTAAGACTGAGCGACAGAATAATTATTAATCGAGAAACACCGTCTGCACTGATACGGGTGTATTAAACGCCGACCACCTGATATACTGACCAAAAATACCTTCCACTGCCAGCTTCTCCTCAGATGGAAGAAGCACCAAGTGGCACAACTGAAAATATGGTTTGCCTGCGTCAAAGTGAACATCAACTCCAAGCGAAGATTTCGCCGTTTGGGTGGACGGTGGGACAAAAACTTGCTTGAAATCTCCCAGGAATGGACCCTAGGCAGCAAAAGATGAAGCTTAATCTTTAACGAACTATTGGATGCCAAGGAAGGCTGATAGCCGTTGTCCTAAACCAAGTACAAATAATTAAATACAAGTACAACTACTATAATATCACTACTATTAAGGCTAAGTGTATGCAGGTGAAAATTTGATAGGACAGCAAGGAGGAATTTGAATTAGGTCAAAACACGCTATGAACATGCAAATTAATAAAAGAATGTTTCTTAAAGATGGATTTGTGTATCAATTTGGAGCTTTCAAAGAATGCTTAAAGAAAAAGATCAATTGACTAGAAGTCAAAATACTACTACTACCTCTATCATCACTGCTACTTTTACTGCTACTGCTACTAAACTACTCCAACCCTACTTCAATTTCAACTACTTTTAAGGCCAAGAGTATTAAGATGAAAATAATGTCAAAAAGGGGTCGAGAAGCTCATTTTACAATAATTTCTCCTACTACCTACTACCACGACTACTACTATGATGCTAATACAATTGTCTATGATGCTACGTCTATGAAGAGGAAAATTTGAGAGTATATCGAGGGAAAATGGGAATTAAATCAAGAAACACTACTTGCATGCAGATTTTAAAAAAGGGTGTATTTCAAGAATGGACTTGGGTATTAAGTTAAAACTTTCAAAGAATACTTAAAGAGGAATAACAATTTACCACACGACCATATATGCACACTACTACTAATACTACTACCACTACTAAAGATGGAAGAAACTACTAATTCCATTGAACCTACTTGTAAGGCTAAGAGCATTAAGAAGAAAACTTCATGAAGTATATGAATATAAAGGTTCAATTGACCAGAAGACAATAATTTGACACTACTGCTGGCACTTATACTAGTGCTTTGGTTTCAAAAATGACACAACACAAGGAATTTTTCAATCTTATATATTCTGTGTCAATGACGCTGAACATTATAATAACTGTTGAAAAAAAAATATTGACGATCTGAAATGATTTTCAATACTGAAGCATGTGAATCGTAAGATCTATCAATCCACTTGTCGTTAACCTTCAAAACCTGTTATTGTTATATTATAAAGGGCCCCTCAGAGCCAAAACAAATCACGAAAGATTACGTCATCACAATATGAAAAAATTGGGCCATATAACCTAACCCCGGATACCTGCAGCCATCATTCAGCTACCCTTGGGACTTTTTAAAAGGTAGAGATACATAATTGTGAATTAAAAACGAACTGATACCATCTATACCACTATACTTCTAGATTGCAGCATAACTGGATAGGTAGGGTTGATGCTGTTTATGTTAAGGGAAATATACCAACGGATAAGCTCTTATTAGTGGAATGTGATAAACATATTCCATTATTCAACTTGGAAGACTTGGTTGTGAGAAAGACCTACATTCAACTCATGAACCAGAAGATAGCGTTAAATATTTCACTCAATGGGTGGGTGAGAGCATAGCTGATAAAGAAAAATGCATCAGATATCCGAAGACTTAACCTTTTGTTCCTTTTATAAAAAAAAAACTGAAGAAGTGGCAAAGGTTTTAGTGAATCTAACCTTGACTATTGGACAATAATTAACCAGGAGCCATTTTATGGATGGGCTAGAAATGTTTTACGTTCACTAATATTTTTGTTTTCTATGAATTATTTGGGGTTATGTTTGAACTCTTTTAAATTTTATAAGAAGTATTTGGAGTAGTGCTAAAATTTTTATTTTCTGTAGAAAGTATTTTATGTTCTACACCAACTATTTTTCATTCTGCTAGAACTATTTTAGAGTTGTGCAAATTATTTTTATACTTTGTAAGAAATATTTGTAGGAATAATTTTGGATCATGTTTGAAGTTGTTGTATTCCAGAAGAAGCATTTGTTATTGAAATTTTTTGTATTTTGTAGCAAGTATTCTGCTTTCTGCACCAACTATTTTTCATTCTGTTATAACTATTTTAGAATCTTGCAAAGTATTTTTGTATTTCGTAAGAATAATTTTTTCTTTTGTAGAGATTATTTTAGAATACGTTTGTACTTTTTGTATTTTACAATAAGTATTTGGGCTGTTATTAGATTTTTCCGTTTCGTAGCATGTATTTTGTGTTATACACAAAATATTTTTCATTCTGATTGAACTAAAGTATTTTTGTTCTTTGTAAGAATGATTATTTGTTTTTTAGGAATTCTTTGGTTTCTGTTAGAACTTTTTTGTATTTCATAAGAAGTATATGGGGTGTTGTTAGAATTTTTCAGTTTTGTACCAAGTATGTTGTGTTCAAGACCAACCGTTTTTCATTCTATTAGAAATATTTTAGCATTTTGTAAAGTGTTTTTGTATTGTAAGAGTTCAATTTGTTTTTAGGAATTATTTTGGATAATATTTGAACTTGGTTGTATTCTATAAGAAGTATTTGGGGTGTTGTTAGAATTTTTTGTTTTCTAGCAAGTATGTTGTATTCTGCATAAACTATTTTCTTTCTGTTAGAATTATTTTAGAATTGTGTTAATTATTTTTTGTGTTTTGTAAGAGTTATTTCTGTTTCTTAGGAATTACTTGGATTATGTTTGAACTGTTTTGTATTCTGTAAGAAGTATTTGGGATTTTGTTGGAATTTTGTGTTTTGTTGAAAGTATTTTGTGACCAACTATTTTTCGTTCTGTTAGAACTATTTTAGAATTGTTCAAAGTTTTGTATTTTGTAAGTGTTATTTCTGTTTTGTAGGAATCATATTGTATTATATTTGAACTTTTTTTATTCTATAAGAAGTCTTTGTGATATTGTTAGAATTTTGTATTTTGTAGCAAGTATTTTATGTTCTGCACCAACTATTTTTCATTCCGTTAGAACTATTTTAGAATTGTTCAAAGTATTTTTTATTTTGTGTTCCAACAACAAAACCGGTTCCAGGAGGAGAAGAATTAATCTACAAGATTCACGAAGAGAGAAAAATCTACATGTAACAGTTTTTATGAAGAAGAAATAAAAATATACCAAATTTTTCGAAGAAATAAGTTAAGAAATATTAGGTTTCGTGAAGAAAATAATGCACTTGCCAGAAGTTTCATGAACAGAAATCAACATATATTCTGTTTCACGAAGAAAAAAACGCAGAATATAACAAGTTTCACAGCTAAAAATATGATGATAAATTAAGTTTCAAAAAAAAAAAATCGTCTTACTAAAAGTTTCACGAAGAAAAATTTCGAGATAAATTAAGTTTTGCGAACAATAATCAGCCAAAACAAGTTCCACGAACAAAACCCGTTTCACGAGGAGAAAAAATTAATTACAAGTTTCATGAAGAGAAAAATCAACATGCAACAAGTTTTATTAAGAAGAAATAAAAATATAACAAGTTGCTTGAAGACACAAATCAAGATATATTAAGTTTACAAAAAAGTTAAAACCGAAATGGGACGGACCTTATAGGATTACAAAAATTCTACCAAATATCTTAACATATTTTCTAAAACATCAGCATAAGGAAAAGGAAGAAGTAATACACAATAATAGAATGATACAGTTAGATTTTTCATAACTGTGGATAGCAGAGCCTATATTTTTAGAAGAAGAAATAGAAGAAACGATCTCACCAGTATATATCAGAAGCCCATATGACTTCTATGATTTTTTTAACAACTACAACAGTTGGGTGAAGCGGAAGGAATATTTAGCACAGACGTTGCTACAAACTCTCCACAACAAACAAGAGAAAAAAAGAAAAGATCATTATTCATCGGATACGGGTGATGAAAGTGATAAGAAGAGCCCCCAACACAACCAACTGGTTTAAGACATAATAAATCAGAGGTAGAATATAAAGAGGAAGATAAATTGGAAGAAAGCAAAGAAGTATCTGATTTTCATACGCTAGACTCACCTACAGTCGTAGTGCAAAAATACCTTTTGGAACAAACGCCATCTACCCGGCGCAAGCTAACATAATGTGACACAGAAAATTCTTCGACAGAAAGCGATATAGCTAAACCTGGGCCACCGTCAAGAAAACCTTCTTTGAGAGAAAAATTATGGAGAACAGTGAAGAAACCAAAGGGGCAGGAAGAAGTTCCTTTGTCAGCAGCACAAGTCGCTAAAACACTCATGAAGAAGGCTAAACATCAAGAGAAACAACGATTAAAGAGATTTGACGAGGCAACAAAACAGTACTCGGACTCAGAGCCTTGCAAACCACACTATATAAACCACAAAAAAACTTACGAATATTATAAATTAAACAAACAAAAATTTTGAGTCTAAAACTCTGACCAGGACATGTAGTAATGCAGAACAAGCACAGCGCAAATAAGAGTAATATTTGAATAAAACAATAAAAAAAATTAAATAAAAATAAAACGAGTATTAAAGCCACTAAAGAAATATCTATTATGAACGTCACATTCCAACACCAAATTATTATTTCCGATCGGAAGTGACATCGTAGGTTCCTGCAACAAATTTTGTTTCCAATATGAGATAAGCCTTCGCGAGTGGTGAAATGTCAAATTGGCAAAACGAATTAGGCTTCGATTCAGAGAAAAGGGAAAATAAGTAAGGCCACGTAACTTTTAAATGGGTGTAGTAAACCTAATTAAATTATACATATTTAGAATCAGCATTAAAATGCAATTCTTTTGATATGCATATTGAAAAATGTTTTTTTTTCGGGGGGGATAATTCAAAAAAAAACGAAGGAGGATGGTTTACTGAAATAGGGTCATTGGAAGCTAGCAAATTTGGAGTTGAGCTCAATCACTGCTGGTCTCTAGTTGTTAAGTACATGCAATGCATCTACTGATCTTTGACTCTCTGAGGGAACATTTTCAGTCGAATTTGAAAAAAAAATTTGTTTTGAAGAATTTTAAGATAATTATAATAGGAAAAACAGCAAGAGTTTACATGAATCGCGAAATGTACAAGCTGGCTGTAATCTTATTAAAATTAGTTATAGTATAAAATAATAATTTTTTTAGTATTAGTTACACTATGAAAAAGGAAAAAAAATAAAATAAAAAATAAAGACAATAATTAAGCGCTATAAAGATTTAAGCGAAACTTAAAATAAGCTTATAAAGCAAACAGAAGTATGAGGTAAAAGAAACGAAAAGCAATATAAAAATAAATTATAACCTAAAAACTTACCAGGAGGTAAAAGCCAATTACAAAATCCATTAAAAATAAGCCAAAAATTAACCCCATCGTCACAAACAAACCACAGTTCATTGTTTAAGATAATAATTTTAACTCTAGCGATGTATTGGATCTGAGAAAACGAATTGGCACAGGAGATCCCTAGTTTAAACAATTGGTTTTCACCTTTGCCAACCCAAACACCCAAATCCCAAGTCGTCGACCCTTTAACAGAAACTAAACGTATCCACTTTTTATTTAAAATATAACCTTTCACAACAGCAAAAACTCGCAGTAATGAGCAAATTCATTCTTGTAATTCTCCCAAATTCAAGCTTATCAGTAAATCGCAGACTGCGGAACAACGCATTCAAAGCTATTCAGCCTTGCCAATGAGAGTATTTTCTTTCTTTCCTTGGCAAAAAGGATCGTAATTAAATCTAGAATAAAATTTGCAACCAGTATATCGTAAAAATTGCATATTTATGAACAAATGAGGGCTAGAAAATGCGGCGCAAAACTTAACTAAAAGTGCTCTAAAAATCAACTGGAAAATACAGTGCCTTTAGAATACAAACACTTTTGGACGGAGAAACTTAAATAATTTCAAAATAATACAGGTTGCGACAATAGACACCCCCCCCTTAAAAACAAGGAGAAAATGAAATTGACCGAATAATGGCAATCGGCGTACAAACTTGTAAAAGTTGTTGAATAAAACAGGAGACATATAAATATAAGCTTAGAAAAGACCTATTGAACTGATAAAGCTGACAAAGATTTGAAAAAAAACCGCTTAGGCTTCACTGAAGTAAATAATAATATTAAAAAAAATACAAGTTGAAAAAATAGCCAGACGGAAGTGAAGTAAAAGAAATTGGGTGACAAATGAACACAAGTTGAAGTTGAAATGTAAGGCAAGACAACTTAAAGTTGGGAAGTTAAAGCGAAAACAGTTATGTTCGCTTATATGTCTTAAAAAAAACTACCGTACGTAAAAAAAAAAGAAATATGGAGATAAGGATATATTCCTTGGAAAAGAACCACCTTTTTACTGAAAGGAAGAGCCTATGGGAAGATTTTAGCTACAAATAAAAAGTGTAGATATACATAATATATTGTTGTGTCTCGTGTTCTTAATAAACCTATTACATTGAAAAGAATCACAAGGAAAACTGCTGTTAAACCTACCAGACGCTTTTTATGGCGATCAAGCACCAAATAGACATTACTGAGGTGAGGGCACAACAAGAAGGTAAAAAGTCAGAAAATTCCATCTCAAGCTTTTACAAACTGATTCTCATGCTACAAATTTAGCTATTGTTGAATATAATTTTGAGAAAAAAAGATATATATTCTTTTAGAAAAGGATAAACCTTGAATATGTGAATTACTACAGTTAAACCTAGTATCATGCAAAAAAAACTTTGTCTTAGGTTTTTGACAACCCTTGAGCACGCGTAGCGCGTAGCGCATAGACGTAGTGTGATGTTTTTGCGCATCATAGCGCAGAGAACTGTAATTATATTGTCAAACTCGTGTTACTAAGAAATGAACAAGAAATCGCTCCCCGGGAAAAAAAAGACTTACCTAGACGGAAGTGGGGAAGAACCACTTATTATAAAGTGGGATACTGAACTTGAGGATATTTCATAACTGCTTCAATGATTATGGGATTGATTATATATGTTTTTAAATATTGGTATTATAGGAAACATCAAACCCCAGAGAGAAGGATGCAAGAAACCCTGTCTGCGCGAAACCATAATCTCTCGCAAAGAAATTAATTAATTTAAAAAAAAGAGAACTTTTATCTGCAACCGTAGACAACGTTTGGCAGTACGAGTGCATAAATATGAAAATAAAAGAGTACGATAAATAGTGAAGCGAGTTCTTTGCTATGACAGTAGTAATACTTTTGATTGTAATTAAATTGGTATTTTGAGCGTTTTGTTAATTGAAAAAAATATTTATAACACATTTTTGTGTTCCTTTTTGAGAAATTTACTTTGAAAAAAAATGCTTTGTGTATATTTAAATTACTATATAGTGTTTTAAAATAACTTTTAAAACTTTGACCAAATGTATTTTTTGATAAATGTTGTATCTAAGTTTTGTTACTTTACAATGATTGTGTAAGTTCATTACACAATGATTGTGTATATACTATGTTTTAATTTACTTTAAATTTTAACTAGTGATGTAATATTATATGTAAATTTTTGACCTAGAGTCAAAGTATTAATAATTTTTTTTTATTGTAAAATAATCAGTTTAATAATTAAGTTTGAAAGAATAATCCAGCAAGGAACATAATGTTTCAATTTAAGCGGGATATTATTTTTGGAGTGATTAAAAAAAAAGTGGAGAAAGTAATTAAAGTAACTAACTTTCGAACGTATTCATATATACGAAAATATGAGTGTTTAATATGGTATTAAGTGTTTAATAATTAATGCTAATTTTAACATGTAAAGAATATAAATACAATTAAAATAAACCAGAAACGGAATGTTTCTATTTTAGCGGCACATTGTGTTTAGAAAACGAGTAAGAAAATAATTAGCCTCTTACTTAGCAAAAAAAAATTATTTGTATATATTAGTGTGTGATTTTTTTCCCAATATGTATACAAATGTTAATGCTTTGTTTGTATGCTGATATCAATTTTTTTCTTTAGATCACAGACCTATTTTTTTTTTACATCCTCTTTTTGGTAAATCTTTGCCTATATCAACCAAATTTGTATGCAACTTCAGCCAATTTTGGTTCATGTTTGATGCTAATATAAACCAATTTCTGGTGCATTGCAAGAGCTTGTAGTTAGCATCTCCCAAGATAATCTTTGTATCCAGGACCGATATGTTTACCTTGTCCGAAATCAACGTCAACAGAATCCAATAACAAGTGAGAATTCACTGCTAATTTATTGACTGAAAATGAAGCTTAATCAGTAATCTTCATTTCTTAAGATCTCTAAGCAAATGGCGTATGGCTTAAAGATTCGTTAACTTAATGTAAAATATGAAGAAAATTTACAGTTTTGTGTTTAAAGATATCTGTGGTTACAAAACAAATTGTTATATGTAATTTACCCAAGGCATTTCTAAAACGAAATATAAACGGAAATATCAACTACACGGTAATATCAACCACATCACACAGATAAATTAAATTATTAATGGGAATTAAATTTAAACAAAAAAAAATCATAAAACTTTTCTGATATAAATCTAATTTAAGCAAAACCACTAATATTATGTTTAACCCACTTGGGGTCAAGTAAAACAGAAGATTCATATGAAGAGGGTAAAAGAGCAATTGTCAAATCCTAGAGACAGAGAAAGAGAAAGAAGGATGAATTTCAAATTGAAATCCTTCGACAAAAAAAGAACATGACCTATATTGAACCAGAAACATGATCCTAAGGAAACCCATTGAGGGTATATGCACATAATGACCCAAAGATGGCAGCATAATAGCTGTAAACGATATTAAGTTGTTTTAAAAGTAAAATATTGAGAATTAGGAAAATTCTTCTTTAAATGGGGAATATTGTGGTAAAGCTTTCTAATATTAGTTAGTTAATAATTTAGTAAAAATATATATGACGCAAATCTGAAGTTTGGAAATACCTCTTTTTGATTAAGATAAGAAACATATCCTGCTAAGCTCTGTTTAACGGGAAATTAAGAAATTACAACTTCCTAGCATGTACGTGAGAAGGTGTGGTTGATAAAAATGTATAAAAGATACATTTTATCGGAAGGAAAAATCTCTTACTAACTATATGCCGGACTGACCTGTGGTCCGTTGTCTTAGCAATACTTTGGGACCTTGCTTTATAATCGTAAGTGTCTAATTTTATATTTTATTATTGTGTTATTGAGACTTGTGGGCTGCTTGGGACAGCCAGTCCCAGTAGCGAGAATATATCCAATTTTATTATCTGATAAATGAATAAAAGTATTGTATTTTATACGAACTCTCTACGATCTATTTTTAGCCTCTCGAACATACTCAGTCGGTACGCCTCATTAGTTCGGTCATAGCCTAAGGCACAATACCAAAGTTCAATTACCTTAGGGTCAGAGTTTATCTCCCCTATAAAGGGAGAATAAAGGCATCTAAGACTACAACCCCCAAATACCACAAATAAAGCTTCATAACACTATGGAAGGGATGGTTGTATAAACTTTAATTAATGGCACTAAGGCAATTAAGCCAAAACTTTTAGGGAATGTTTAGGGTGAGTTCCAATTAAAAATAAAAAAGTATATGATTATAGGTATTAAGAAGTAATATTAGCAATGTCACTGGTGGCGCTGCTCTATTATAGCTTGCGATATCATTGATATTCTAAAGGAGCTAATAAATTGGAAATTGAAAGTTCTAGTACCCCTTTTAAGACTCAAAAGTTACTGGGGGGAAATCAACCCTCTTCTTCAGACCATAGTTTTCTAAACACTTCTAATCAAAATTTTAAGACAATCATTTTTTTTTAGCATAGCTGAAGGGTCTAGAAACTATATCTTTAGGGGTATTGGGTAGGTCAACCCCCATAATTATAAAGATTTTTCATTTTGCTTCAAAACTAAATTTTGCTATAAAACTAAATCAAAACGCACTGTGTGTATGCTGGTTGCCAATAAGACATTTCAGCAATATCCCAAGAGCGAGTAAGAGTATTTAGTTCAAACTTTCAGGGCCAATTCTATTAATTCTTTGGCTCGTAAAATTAAATTAATTTAAAAGAGAGTAAATATATTCAGACAAGATAGAATTTCTGGGGAATGGTAATAAATTTTGTTTTTCAGGTCAACTAGAGGAGGTATAAAACCAAATTAAACACTACTAAATAAATCAATATTTTAAAGGGTGTATGTTGTTAATAGTTTTTGAATTTTTTTTCCAGAGTATAAATAGAAGGCAAAACTAAAAATTCTTAAAGGAAAACAGAAAAGATTTAAACAATTAGTTTTTTTCCTTAAAGAGTTCTATGTCAATAAAAACAAAAAGGAATCAATTTAAGAAATTCCATAAAATAATTTTTTCAAAAGAAGAGTAAAAAACTACATTAAAATCTAAACAAGCGAAAATAGAATGAGTGTTAATACTATAACAGAGACCATGAGGGCCCTATCTCTTCGTATTCCGGTACCGTTACTTTTTTTAAGCTACTGGAAATATGAGTTTCTTTGTCCTCCTCGAGCAGTCTGCCTCTATTGCCTCAGTGGATTAAAGCAGTCTATAGAGCACTGTGACCCTATGGCTACAGTGGCTTAAAGCAGTACGCCTAACAGTCAGCCCCTACGGCATCTGTGACTCAAAGCAGTCCAGCTAGCAGCTGAAGCCCTATGGCTTCAGTGGCTTAAAGCAGAATACGTAGCAGCACACTCCAATAAGAGCCAGACCAAGCGGTCCGGCTCTATCACCTCAGTGACTTAAAGCGGTCGACTAAGTGGTCCTCCTCTACGGCCCTAGTGGCTTAAAGACGTCCACAGAGCAGTGTACCCCTATGGCTACAGTGGCTTAAAGCAGTACGCCAAAAAGTCAGCCCCTATGGCATCTGTGACTTAAAGCAGTCAAGCTAGCGGTCTGCCCCTATGGCTTCAGTGGCTTAAAGCCGAGTACCTAGCAGCACAATCGAATAAGTGCATCAATACTGCAACAATTGTATTTCCTGTTTTATAAGGAGTCATTTAGAACTACCGGCCCTTCGTCTGCTTTATATTTGAATTTACTTACAAGAAATTTGTAGGTTATCAAACTATCCCATCTAAGAAAAAGAATTAATCTCGTGCTATTTGAATTCAGTCCAATAATTTGAATTGCACGTTTTATTGTTAACTAAAATACATTTTTATCTGTAAAACATTGTTGGAGACAAGAAGATGAAATTTTTTTCTCAAAATTTAAACTTCAGTTTCTAAAGAGAATGATAAAATTAATCATATAATTAAACAATATTATGAGGACTCTCGTAGAAAAATGATACAAAACCAAACACTTTTTAGCTGATTCATTTTTTTCTAAAACTGAAATCAAAGTTGATAGTGAAATTAATATCATCGGCTATATTTTAAACATTGCTATGCAGGTCCTATGATTGAAATCTTACAAGCCCCAAGCGCTACTAACTGGTTCAATGTACTTAATTTGATTTATTTGGACTATGAAATATCTATTTTGATGTTTCCGATTTCATTGCAAATTGAATTTAATAGTAAAAATAATATGGATTGCTTATCATTATGGATATTCCTTTGATATTACAGACCTTAACCTCTTACCAACCTTAATTTAGTTACCTATTTTTTTTTTAGTCAAACACTTTTATCAGATTAATTTTTTTTCTCAAATTGAATTCTAAGTTTTTAACGAAATTAATAATATTTGCTATGTTTTAAACATTGTTGTGAAGGTCCTATGATAGAAAAAATACAAACATGCAATCAATCAGCAATCAATGCTGATTTGTTGTAAATTCACGCCAGGTAGATTATTTGATTTTAGTTTTGCTCATTTTTTGTTTAATGGAGTTCTTTACTTTTCTTTGAAAAACTTATTTTGTGGAAAAAGTTTTTTTAATGAATTTTACCAAATGAAGGCTATGAGAGCTAATTGCCCACAGATAACTTTTGACTCTAAAAACAGAAGCTAGAACTTTCAAGTTCTAATAAAATAAGCCTCCTATAAAGCTTATATGGCCAGACCTTCCTTAAAAACATTATATTACCCAAGTCATAGCTTACGACCCTTACCTCCCAGCTCTTGGGGTTGCGTCCAAAAGTCAATCTCGGGGATGATCCCAGAGTCATTTTTATATTATCTTTGGTCAATTCCAAACAAAATGGCTATCTCAACATTTTGATCAAACATATTTGGGGAAAAGAGGGCATGGAGGAATTGGTTATCCCTTATTACTTTTGACTATTAAAAAAGGAACTAGGAATTCTTATTTCTCATTGAATGAGCCCACTCCGAAATTTATACGACCACCCCTTTCATAACAAATTCAAATTCTACAAAGCTTATACTGCCACCTTTTCCATAAGAACCTTATATTCCCCCAGATTATAACTTAAAAATATTGCCCTGAGGCTTTGGAGGATTTATCGACTTTTAAGGAATTTATAACATATTTGGACAATTTTGAACAAAATAGCCATTTACAAATTTCGATCAGATTCTATTTGGAAAGAAAGTGTTGGGGGTGCACTTTGTCCATCAATCACTCTTGTCTTTCTTCTCTTACTTTGGATAGACTGAGTGTAAGTGTAAGTGTGATTGAGCGAGTGAGAGGTGACGAGTGACTAATTCGATGAGTGTGTATGAGTAAGATTGAGTGATTGAGTATGTATGAGTCGAGTGAATTATTAAATGAGTGATCAAGTGTGAGTGAGGGAGTTTGACTGTTTTTAAGCCCCCCTTGGACAGTGTGAGAGTTAATTTGACCACACTTTGCATAAAAACCTTTGCATGCCCCTGGGCAATAAGTTAAAATATTTGCCCTAGGGTTCTGGACGGTTTTTTTAACCCCAAAAGTATAGTCATATGATCTTTAGACTATTTTAAGTGACATGGCTATCTCAAAATTTTGATGAGATACATTTGGAGAAAATAGGCCAAAAGAGATATTTGATCTCCTATCACCTTTGACTTTTAAAAAGGGAACTAGAACTTTTAATCTCCAATCAGATGAGCCACCTCTAAAGTTTAATTGACCACTCCTTCCATAACAACCTGATATGCCAACAGATCATAACTCATATCCCTTGTCCCCGGGCTCTGGAAGGTTGTGTCGCCTTCTAAGGCTGTTTATACGATCTTGGATAATTTTGAAAAAAATGGCTATCTCAAAATTTTAGTCATACGTATTTGGAGAAAAGAGGATGTGCGGGAAAAATAGTTGCCCTTCAATCATTATCATCTCTTAAAAAGGCACTAGACCTCTGATTTCCAATTCAATTAGCCCCCTCAAAAGTTTATGCGACCACCTATTCCACCTGGATCTCGATGTGAGTGACTGGATGTGAGTTGAATGAGTGACTCAGTGACTGATCGAGTGTAAGTGAGTGAGTGTGAGTTTAAAAACGTTGAAATCCTTGCTCCTGGGTTCTGGAAGGTTGTGCTAACCCCAAAGGCATAGTTGTATGATCTAAAGGTTATCTAAAAATTTTGATCGAATACATTTGTGGAAAAGAGGCGTGGAGGCCTAGTTACCTTCCTATTAATTTTGATTCTTAAACAGGGAACTAGAAAATTAACTTCCAATTGAATAAGCCTATTCCAAAGTTTAATTGACCACCCCTTCTATGCAACGTTATTTATCCCAGGGCATAGCAGTAGTATCACCATATTGATTTTAAGGGGTTAGGTATCCCCGCAATACAAGCTTCTTGGTATATCCACAATACCAGCGGCAGGGTATCCTAAAATACAAGCAGGACCCATCATTCCATGAGAGTATGTGTTTGTACGTAATGGGGAATGTTTACCAGTGTTACGGAAGACGTATTCACACTTGAACTGTTTCTTCTGGTCTCCATGGTGGACACATCGAGGCCACTTTTAACTGTGGAGGACACACACGCGGGATATTACACAATACTTTTTGAGATTTTTTTTTCAATAAGTTTTTTCTCAGGGGACCTTTATATTATAAAAATTTTGTCCCCGGTAGGATTCGAAAGGACATTTCCATCCATTGGATCTGTGCCTGAATCATCAAGACTATTTAACCCTTTACAATATTCTGTCTCGGCTAATAATTCTACAAAAATAACCAATTCCACGCAATACGAATTCTCTGTTCTATTTACTGACTCGATTAAATGATTTACAACTCTTTTACACATGAAAGCGCAAAGCATCTCAATAATATTCATTTTTTGGACCGTTAGATACACCTGCCTATTCCAGGGTTATTAGTATTCTAACCTAGACAGGTTGAGTTGTGCAGCGGGTGTTACATAACATTGGCGTTAGATTTTGCATTGCATTAGTGTAATATATTGAAGTTTTATCCTAGATCAATAAATCTAAGAAAACACATTTTTGTAAGTAAAATTTTTATTAATAAACACAAATTGACAAACCTTATTAAAAAAGAGAAAAAATCAGTTCAAAACACGACAAACGAAAAACAAAACGCAATAAAAGCCTATAAAGGGTAAAATATACGCAAAAAGAACCATGTTTTAAAGAAAGCTATGAACCCTTGCAACATTTCCAGGAAGTGAGTTGACATTAGAGATAAATTTAAACCCTATTAAGAGCTATTTATGCTTTAGTCCACGTTTTACAAAGTTCCTATAAGCAAGAATAAAGAATTTTGGATTCCTTTTGGCTAAAATTGCTCTTTTTTACCACGAAATGACTAAAAACACCACTTCGCTGGTGGATATAATTTTTGGCTAAAACAAAATTCTATGTTAAACGTTTATTTTTTAGGGCTACCTGCACTTTTGAGAACCAATGTGCTACTTGCAACATTACTGCCTCTAAAACTCCAGGTTCAATATTGATATAGATTTTCGAATCAATTAACTATCTCAAGATTTTCACACAATAGCTTTTTGCCCTTCCTGTGGCTAGAATTCTCTTTTTGTATCAAAAAAGTCTGAAAACACTCGCATTGCTATAGGAAAGTCTTTTTGGCTAAAATAAATATCTATGTTAACCGTTATTTTGTAGGGCTACTTGCACCTTTAGAAACCAATGTCCTACCGTATGGTATTACTGCCTCTGAAACTTGAGGCACAATATGGCTATAGATTTTCAATAGTTCTAAATCAATTAACTTCACACAATCAGAATTTCACACAATAGTACTTTGGTCTTTTTTCAGCTAAAATTTTCGTTTTCCACCACGATATGGCGGAAAACACCACTTTACTGGGGACAGTCTTTCTGGCTAAAATAAATGTCTATGTTAAACGTTTATTTTATAGGGCTGCCTGCACCTTTAAAAACAAATGTGCTACCGTACGGCATTATTGCCTCTGAAACTCAAGACTCAATATGGCTGCAGATTTTATAAATCAATTAACTATTTAAGAATTTTCACGCAATTGCTTTTTTGAACTTTTTAGGCTAGAATTGTTGTTTTGCACCACAAAATACCGGAAAACGGTGCATTGCAGTAGGACAGTCTTTTTAGCTAAAATATATGTCTATGTTAACCGTTTACTTTTTAGGACTACCTGCGCCTTTAGAAACGAATACACCACATTACGGCATTACTGCCTCTGAAACTCGACGTGTATAGATTTTTGAATCAATTGACTATCTCAGAATTTTCAAACAAGGCCAATATTAGTCGATTTTTTTCTTCGTGACATTTGTTTTATGCTAATTTTC
Organism: Artemia sp. Qi Xiang Cuo; assembly: GCF_049724085.1. Lineage (NCBI taxonomy): Eukaryota > Metazoa > Arthropoda > Branchiopoda > Anostraca > Artemiidae > Artemia > Artemia sp. Qi Xiang Cuo. The sequence continues at coordinate 47,320,362 of NC_142811.1, forward strand.
TCTTCGTGATGGTTGTCTTTTTTAGTTTTTCTTCATGAGAGTTGTTTTATGTTGATTTTTTCTTCACGAAACATTTTGCATATTGATTTTTTTTCTTGAAGAAACTTGTTCTACTCTAATTTTTTTTATCCTCATTAAACTAGTTGCATGTTGTTTTTTGTTAACGAAACATGTTGTATGCAGTTTGTTCTTCGTCAAACCTGTTGCATGTTAATCGTTTCCTCGTGAAACTTGTTGTACTTTTAGTTATTCCTCGGAAAACTTGTTGTACGTTGATTTTTTCTTCATGAAACTTCTTTTAGCTTGATATTTTTCTTTGTGAAACATGTTGCAAGTTGGTTTTCTGTTCGTTCCAACTTGTTGCATACTGATTTATTGTTCGTGAAACATAATGTATGTTTATTTTTTCATTGTGAAACTTTTTGCATGCTGATTTATTTGAAACATGTTGCCTGTTGTTTTTTATCTTCGTGAAACATGATACATGTTAATATTTGTTCGTGAGATTTGTTGCTCGGTGATTTATTGTTCGTGAAACCTAATATATGTTGAACTTATCTTCGTGAAACTTGTTGCACGCTGATTTGTTTGAAACTTATTGCATGTTGCTTTTTTCTTTGTGAAATATGATGCATGGTGATTTTTGTTCGTGAAACTTAATGCATGTAGATTATCTGTTCAAGAAACTTAATATATCTTGATTTGTGTCTTCAAGCAACTTGTTATATTTGTAATTCTTCTTAATAAAACTTGTTGCATGCTGATTTTCCTCTTCGTGAAACTTTTACATTAATTTTTTCTCCTCTTGAAACGAGTTTTGTTCGTGGAACTTGTTTTGGCTGATTATTGTTCGCAAAACTTAATTTATCTCGAAATTTTTCTTCGTGAAACTTTTAGTAAGACGATTTTTTTTTTTTGAAACTTAATTTATAATCATATTTTTAGCTGTGAAACTTGTTACATTCTGCGTTTTTTTATTCGTGAAACAGAATATATGTTGATTTCTGTTCATGAAACTTCTGGCATGTGCATTATTTTCTTCACGAAACCTAATATTTCTTAACTTATTTCTTCGAAAAACTTGCTATATTTTTATTTCTTCTTCATGAAACTTGTTGCATGTAGATTTTTCTCTTTGTGAAACTTGTACATTGATTTTTCTCCTCGTGAAACCGATTTCGTTTGTGGAACACAAAATACAAAAATACTTTGCACAATCTAAATTAGTTCTAACAGAATGAAAAATAGTTGGTGCAGAACACAAAATACTTACTACAAAACACAAAATTCTAACAATATCCCAAAGACTTCTTATAGAATAAAAAAACTTCAAATATAATACAATATGATTCCTACAAAACAGAAATAACACTTACAAAATACAAAACTTTGAACAATTCTAAAATAGTTCTAACAGAACGAAAAATAGTTGGTCACAAAATACTTTCAACAAAACACAAAATTCCAACAAAATCCCAAATACTTCTTACAGAATACAAAACAGTTCAAACATAATCCAAGTAATTCCTAAGAAACAGAAATAACTCTTACAAAACACAAAAAATAATTAACACAATTCTAAAATAATTCTAACAGAAAGAAAATAGTTTATGCAGAATACAACATACTTGCTAGAAAACAAAAAATTCTAACAACACCCCAAATACTTCTTATAGAATACAACCAAGTTCAAATATTATCCAAAATAATTCATAAAAACAAATTGAACTCTTACAATACAAACACACTTTACACAATGATAAAATATTTCTAATAGAATGAAAAACGGTTGGTCTTGAACACAACATACTTGGTACAAAACTGAAAAATTCTAACAACACCCCATATACTTCTTATGAAATACAAAAAAGTTCTAACAGAAACCAAAGAATTCCTAAAAAACAAATAATCATTCTTACAAAGAACAAAAATACTTTAGTTCAAACAGAATGAAAAATATTTTGTGTAGAACACAAAATACATGCTACGAAACGGAAAAATCTAACAACAGCCCAAATACTTCTTGTAAAATACAAAGAGTTCAAACGAATTCCAAAATAATCTCTACAAAAGACAAAATTATTCTTACGAAATACAAAATACTTTGCAAGATTCTAAAATAGTTCTAACAGAATGAAAAATAGTTGGTGCAGAAAGCAGAATACTTGCTACAAAATACAAAAAATTTCAATAACAAATGCTTCTTCTGGAATACAACAACTTCAAACATGATCCAAAATTATTCCTACAAATATTTCTTACAAAGTATAAAAATAATTTGCATAACTCTAAAATAGTTCTAGCAGAATGAAAAATAGTTGGTGTAGAACATAAAATACTTTCTACAGAAAATAAAAATTTTAGCACTACTCCAAATACTTCTTATAAAATTTAAAAGAGTTCAAACATAACCCCAAATAATTCATAGAAAACAAAAATATTAGTGAACGTAAAACATTTCTAGCCCATAAAATGGCTCCTGGTTAATTATTGTCCAATAGTCAAGGTTAGATTCACTAAAACCTTTGCCACTTCTTCAGTTTTTTTTTTATAAAAGGAACAAAAGGTTAAGTCTTCGGATATCTGATGCATTTTTCTTTATCAGCTATGCTCTCACCCACCCATTGAGTGAAATATTTAACGCTATCTTCTGGTTCATGAGTTGAATGTAGGTCTTTCTCACAACCAAGTCTTCCAAGTTGAATAATGGAATATGTTTATCACATTCCACTAATAAGAGCTTATCCGTTGGTATATTTCCCTTAACATAAACAGCATCAACCCTACCTATCCAGTTATGCTGCAATCTAGAAGTATAGTGGTATAGATGGTATCAGTTCGTTTTTAATTCACAATTATGTATCTCTACCTTTTAAAAAGTCCCAAGGGTAGCTGAATGATGGCTGCAGGTATCCGGGGTTAGGTTATATGGCCCAATTTTTTCATATTGTGATGACGTAATCTTTCGTGATTCGTTTTGGCTCTGAGGGGCCCTTTATAATCTAACAATAACAGGTTTTGAAGGTTAACGAAAAGTGGATTGATAGATCTTACGATTCACATGCTTCAGTATTGAAAATCATTTCAGATCGTCAATATTTTTTTTTCAACAGTTATTATAATGTTCAGCGTCATTGACACAGAATATATAAGATTGAAAAATTCCTTGTGTTGTGTCATTTTCGAAACCAAAGCACTAGTATAAGTGCCAGCAGTAGTGTCAAATTATTGTCTTCTGGTCAATTGAACCTGTATATTCATATACTTCATGAAGTTTTCTTCTTAATGCTCTTAGCCTTACAAGTAGGTTCAATGGAATTAGTAGTTTCTTCCATATGTAGTAGTGGTAGTAGTATTAGTAGTAGTGTGCATATATGGTCGTTTGGTCAATTGTTCTTCCTCTTTAAGTATTCTTTGAAAGTTTTAACTTAATACCCAAGTACATTATTGAAATACACCCTTTTTTACAATCTTCATGCATGTAGTGTTTCTTGATTTAATTCCCATTTTCCCTCGATATACTCTCAAATTTTCCTCTTCATAGACGTAGCATCATAGACAATTGTATTAGCATCATAGTAGTAGTCGTGGTAGTAGGTAGTAGGAGAAATTATTGTAAAATGAGCTTCTCGACCCCTTTTTGACATTATTTTCATCTTAATACTCTTGGCCTTAAAAGTAGTTGAAATTGAAGTAGGGTTGGAGTAGTTTAGTAGCAGTAGCAGTAAAAGTAGCAGTGATGATAGAGGTAGTAGTAGTATTTTGACTTCTAGTCAATTGATCTTTTTCTTTAAGCATTCTTTGAAAGCTCCAAATTGATACACAAATCCATCTTTAAGAAACATTCTTTTATTAATTTGCATGTTCATAGCGTGTTTTGACCTAATTCAAATTCCTCCTTGCTGTCCTATCAAATTTTCACCTGCATACACTTAGCCTTAATAGTAGTGATATTATAGTAGTTGTACTTGTATTTAATTATTTGTACTTGGTTTAGGACAACGGCTATCAGCCTTCCTTGGCATCCAATAGTTCGTTAAAGATTAAGCTTCATCTTTTGCTGCCTAGGGTCCATTCCTGGGAGATTTCAAGCAAGTTTTTGTCCCACCGTCCACCCAAACGGCGAAATCTTCGCTTGGATTTGATGTTCACTTTGACGCAGGCAAACCATATTTTCAGTTGTGCCACTTGGTGCTTCTTCCATCTGAGGAGAAGCTGGCAGTGGAAGGTATTTTTGGTCAGTATATCAGGTGGTCGGCGTTTAATACACCCGTATCAGTGCAGACGGTGTTTCTCGATTAATAATTATTCTGTCGCTCAGTCTTACCCCGAACATCCTCTGAACGCAAGAATGGTCAAACACTTTCAGATCACGTACCTCCATTGCATTCTGCGTCTTAGACTCACGTCAATGTAGAAGAACTGATCTCACGAGTGCCTCGTGGATACGAATTTTTGTATGCTGCTGGATTTGCTGCTTCCACCATAGAAAAGAGTTGAACTGGGCAAACACTTACCGCAGATGTAATTCGAGAGTAGACTCTTTTTGAGCTGCTTCTGCTGCCGTCAATCAGAGATCCTAGGTGATAGAATTCTTCCACCACCTAAATTTCATCTTGTTGGAGATACATAAGTTGTATAAGATTAGTAGAATTGGAGATGAGGATTTTCGTTTTTAGAATGCCGATTTTTAGACCCATTGATTGGGTAGTGGTTGGTGATTGCCACCATGGTCAGCATTCCTGGGCTTCTCCGACAGTGTCAGACAGGAGACCGTCGTCGTCTGCCTAATCAAGATCACTCAGGTTAAAATCGGGGCTAACCTTCGCGCCAATAAAGCCTCACATTCCCATGGACATTATCCATTCAATTACACAGTGGACAAGAACAGGTGAGAGAAAGCATCCCTTTCTCCGTGCTCAATGATGAACATTGCAGAGATCTCTCCATTGTCCTGGATTCGGGTGCTTGTATTATCGTAATAAGTTTTCATTGGTCTTACAAGCTTGCCAGAACTCTGTCTTCAGTTATAGCCCTTCAGATGTCACCAGAAATTGGACTCTGAATTCAGACCATGAATTCTGATGCTTATAATGTCCAAGACCCGCATCCATATAGGAAAACGGATCTGAAGAGTAATAGGCATGTGAGAGGGAAGACTTCCCCCCACCACTGACTATGCTAATATTTCAGTTTTTATCTCAAGGCTTAAAAATGAACGCAATGCGATAAAAGTACAACTCAAAATAACATATATAGAATAATATATTCACATAACACGGAACAATTAACCTAATCGATATTGCAAATTATGAGTTGAGGCTCACCCAGATGATGGTCCAGGGGGCTCACCATTCCACAATCTATGAAATCAATCCTAAAACAACTGAAAATATCTTCCACAACTCAAACGGTCCAATATTCTACAGCCCGATGAGTCTGTCTAAGCTTCTAAATCGGGAACGGAAGAGATAAGTGAAGTTCCGCCCCGTATTCAATGAGTCTCAAACCTCACCCTCCCCCTCTCCTACTATCGACACTAAGGTTTTCTTTTTTATGCCAAGTACGCCGTCCCCAACCAAAAGACTTTAATAAGGTAAAGTTTTGTATGGGAAAAACACATAGTAAATCTATTATAATTATCCAATTATAAGGTTAAAATACATACTCTGCGATAGATGCAGAATTGCTTTGGCAAACGAAAAAACTTATTAAGTTCAATTCCAAAGATTCGTGATCCCTTTGCGTCAACAAGTGAAATGAACTAAACCCCCCTATTGGAGCTATTTTTTCAATCAATTCATTGTTGTCAATCGCTATCGACAAGTTATGCAAGCTGTCTATTGTTCATATGTAAGGTTTTTATCAAAGAGGTGATTGTACTGAAAGTTCTAGATCCGTTTTTTAAAGTCAAGAATAATCAGACAATAAGCAACCCCCCCCCCCCATGCCATAAAACTTGAAACTTTTTGCAATAAAAAACGAAAATAAATTATTAAAAAAACTTTCCGAAACATAAGTTTTTCAAAGAAAAGTAAAGGCCATTTTAGACTTAAGCTCAGGAGATAGAAATAACTGTTAAAATTCAAAATAAAAATGACCAGAAATTACTATTAAAGAATAAATGATACCCAATATGAAGAGAAATTAAATAAACAGCCATAGCAAAAAAAAAACAAGTAATAATATAAATGAATAAATAGATCTTAAAGCGAGTAATGCTTAGACTTAATATGAAAATCAAGCTTAAAACGAAAAAAAATTTGCTATTAAAGTATAAATGAAACTTAAAACCAACAAAAATTAAATAAACAATCAATGCGAACAAACATACAATATTAATACTAATAATTTTTTACCAATTAATACCAATATTAAAATAATACATTTTTTTATTAATTTTAATTTGTGGTAGTTGTATGCTTGGTAAATTATTTGATTCTATTTATTCACTAAACTGACCATACACATTTTTTTCACTAAATTCATTTGAATTTTTTTCAGTAAAATACAAATTATATTCTAGATTTTAGAACATATGTGGTTTAGAACCCTACTCATTTTAATTTCTGCTTGTTTTGTGTTTGAACTGTTTTAATTTCTGTTTGTTTCAGGCTATATTTATTTATTGATACTGATTTTTGGTAGTTGTATTCTTGGTACAAAATTAGACTCTATTTTTGTTAATTTTTGGTTTAATGGAGTTCTTTAATTTTTTTGAAAAACTTCTTCTGTGGAAAAAGTTTTTTTTATTATTTAATTCCCAGTAAGCCATATCAGCAGTATGCCAAAAACGACTGAGGGTATTATGTTCAAACTTTCGGGTTCCAATTATGCTCTTAAAATTTAACTAAATCAAAATAGCGTAAGTGTATCCAAGCTATCATAGAAAGTAACCACTTTTTTTGCGAATGGTATCAAGTTTTCCATTTCAGGTCAACTAGAGGAGGTATGAAACTAAATTAAGCACTACTATTTGTGTCCAGATTTTTAAAATGGTTTTTGTTGTTAAAAATTTCTTACAATTTTTCTCCAGCATACAAATAGCAGGCCATACTATAAAGTCTTAAAAAAAACCAAAAAGATTTAAAGTATTATTTTCTTTTTCTCTGAAAAGACAATCTCAATATAAAACGAACAGAAATTAATTAAAAAAAACTTTTTCAAGTACAAAAGAGTGTGCATTGTCAGTTTAATATACATATACTGATACTTAGCAATGAAAATGTTAATATTGTTTGATTTTTTTTTTAATTATAAAAGTAAACACATTTATATTTTTTCAGTAAAGTGCATATTTTGTTCTGGCCTTGGGAAGGAATAGGGGTTTTGAGCCCAACTTTTGCTAATTTCTGCTCGTTTTGAGTTTGACTTGGTTATTTATTGTAATTAATTTAAAAAAAAACTTTCCGAAAAATAAGTTTTCCAAAGAAAAGTAAAAGGCCATTTTAAACTTAAGCTCAGGAGATACAAATACCTGTTGAAATTCAAAATGAAAACGACCAGAAATTACTATTAAAGAATAAATGAAACCCAAAACGAACAGAAACTAAATAAACAATAATAGCAAAAAAATACAGCAAGTAATAATATAAATGAATAAATAGATCTTAAAACGAGTAATGCTTAGATTGAATATGAAAATAAAGCTTAAAAAGAAAAAAAATATTTTGCTATTAAAGTATAAATGATACTTAAAACTAACAGAAATTAAATAAACAATCAATGCGAACAAGCATACAATATATATTAATCTAAATGAATAAATAAAGCTTAAAACGAGTGAATCTTAAATTGAATATGAAAATCAAGTTTGAATCGAATAACAATAACCACAAACAAGAGTTTGGAAATCGCCTCACTGCAGAAGCCTAAAACCTACTGTATCATTGGCGCCTTAGTTTAAACTATATGAGTCTTGAACAGTCTGGGAAAGTATAAAACAAAATCAAATTGAATATTAGATATATAATGATATTAATTGTTGAAAGATCCATCAGTTCAAGATTTTTTTTCACTGTAATTTTATTTTCATTTTCAATGCTGTAAGAGCTTTAAAAGAAAAAATTTGTAATACACGAGTAAATTGTTTTCAATGAAGGGCCGATGACGCAGAAGCCGTTAGGTTTTTACAGTTAAAGAAGGTGGCAGAGCCTAAATTTTGTTTGTAGTGAAACTATATTTGTCTTGACCAATCTTGGAAAGAAATAATAAATTAAACTGAATATTTGATGTACAATGATGTTAATTGCTGAAAGCTCATCATTTTCAAAATTTTACTGTAATTTAAACATTTATTTTCAATATTAAGTACAAAAGAAAACATTTGTAATATAATTCGTTTTCAGTAAAGCGCCAATGACGCAGTAGGTTGTAGGATTCTGCAGTGAGGCGATACCCAAACTCTTGTTTGTAGTTATTTTTATTTGATTCGAAATTCATACTGCTGATATGGCTTACTGGGAATTAAATAAAAAAAAACTTTTTCCACAGAAGAAGTTTTTCAAAAAAAGTAAAGAACTCCATTAAACCAAAAATTAACAAAAATAGAGTCTAATTTTGTACCAAGAATACAACTACCAAAAATCAGTATCAATAAATAAATATAGCCCGAAACAAACAGAAATTAAAACAGTTCAAACACAAAACAAGCAGAAATTAAAATGAGTAGGGTTCTAAACCCCATATGTTCTAAAATCTAGAATATAATTTGTATTTTACTGAAAAAAATTCAAATGAATTTAGTGAAAAAAATGTGTATGGTCAGTTTAGTGAATAAATAGAATCAAATAATTTACCAAGCATACAACTACCACAAATTAGTATTAATAAAAAAATAAAACCCAAACCAAACAGAAATTACAATATGTCAAACTCAAAACGAGCAGAAATTAAACTGAGTAGGGTTCTAAACCCTATGCTTTCTAAAAGCTAGAATATAATTTTCTACTTTATTCAAAAAAAAATTTTTAATGTTTTCACTTTTATAGCCTTAAGAAATTAAAAATTAATTAAGATCTTATGGAATAAATATCAGCATATGTACATTAAACTGACAACGCATATTTTTTTAGTAAATTCATTTGAATTTTTTTCAGTTCTTTACTGAAAACGTTTGACACTAAGAGCTCAAAATCCAATTCTATGGCCAAAATAATTATTCTTTTTATTTTTAATTCTTATATAGAAATTCTTGAATAAAAATTCTTTTAATTTTGTCACTTTTATAACTTTAAGAAATCAAAAATTAATTAAGATTTTAAGGAATAAATATCAGCATATGTATATTAAACTGACAATGCAGATTTTTTTCAGTAAATTCAGTTCGATTTTTTTCAGTAAAGTACAAATTATATTCTGGCTCTCAGAAAGCATAGTGTTTCGGACCCTATTCAGATTAAGTCTTGGTTACATCATGTGTTGGTTAAGCCTGGGCATGAATTAAAAAAAAAAAATCAAAATTAAATTAAAAAAAAAGTATTTTTAACAATGACTAGGAGAGGGGGTAATTTTCCTCAGGGAGTATATTTAATGGGGTTTGAGATTTTACCAAGAGAAAACACCTAAACCTATAGATAATAGCCTAAGCAATTAAAGTATTTCTGAAGGATAGATTGTCTTTTGGACTCATCAAATTCTTAATGTGTAAGCTGTTAAAGACGAAAAACGCGCCGAATCTAATGAACTAGCTCTGCTTTTTTTTTTGCTCCGTAGTAATTTAGACGAAAATGTAGCATTTCCCTTGAAAATTTAAATGCAAATTCTGTGAATGTGGAATAAAAACACAATTGAAAAATTAAAATGAAAGAGAAAAAAATTAATAGCCAACCGTTTTTGACACCTTTTCTTGACTAATTATTAATACATACATTGGTGGGCGTGTAATAATAATTTAAGCTCCAAAGATAACTAACTTACAATAATAATTCTTCTCATGTTAAAAATTACCTTATTAGCAGTCATGTTAAAATTACTGGGAATTACAAAGTTGAATCGGAGCTCTCAAGCAGGAATGTTGCTACAGCACTTTATTGGGGGGGGGGCAAGATCAATCTCCATCCGACACTTTTGGAGCCAGGGGGGCGAGGGGGCACGCGTCCCCCTAGCGTAGTCTAAAGTAGTGTAATTTACTTAAATAATCCAAGTTTGCGTTAATTAAACTTGCTTTTAACGCAAGTTTATCGGATCAACCTATTTTGCGTTCCCCTAAATTGTTTTTATATGATCAACTTATTTCCCCCCCTATAAAATCCTGGATTCACCCCGTCATCCGAAAAGTCAAGAGCATGCGATAGAGGGCAAAAGCCTCTATCGTTATGACTAATAAAATGGGCAAAAGCCACTCCAATTTCCATTTGAACGAGCCGTTTTCAAAGTTTCTACGAAAACTTCTTTGATACGAAGTAACCTGGTCTAAAGGAAAAAAATAATACATTGTGCAAACATCGGTCTTATATGCCCCCAGGGCATAACTTAAAACCCTTTCCCTGAGGGTTTTGGCGGAGTGTCCTCCTCAAAAACATATTATCTATCTGAAAATCAACTACGCTGAACAAAATGGCTATCTCAAAATTTTGGTTGGATGTGTTAGGGAAAATAACGGGCATGGAAGGGTTGTTAGTTGCTTTCCAATCACTTTCGACTATTAAAAAGGGCACTAGCCACTCCAGTTTCCAATTGAATGAGCCCTTTTCTAAGGTTTTACGACAACTCCTTCGATACGAAGTGCCCTGGTATGGAAAAAAACAAAAAAAATATAATACGTTGTGGCAAAATCGTTCTTTACTCAGGCAGCACGATTGCGCAGCTTGTGATAACATGAACGAGGATGATACATGGCAAGAAATTTACTATGCTTAGAGACTTAGCCAGTGCAAGTGCATGTTTTCTTTGCTTTTTTGGAAATTTTTTTGCACATATCGTTTGAACATTTTTCCCTCGTACCGATCAGTTTTTCTCATTGGTTTTCCATTGGATGAACCCTAGTCTGAGCATTGATCTTGAAAGCGTGGAGCAGTGAGGGCTCCCGTGGTTCCATTTTGAGTTACAAAGTTTCCCTTCCTTTGGGTTACAGAAAAGATCCTTACTTTTTGTGCATCAGGAGATAGAGGTGTTCCTTTTAAAGCCCCTGAACGCCCCTATAATGTCCTGGCTTTTAAATATCGAGGAACAAATTTGCTATCTTAAAATTTGATTGAATGTGTTAGGAGAAATGGTGAGCGTGGAAGGAGTGTTTGTTGCCTTCCAATAACTTTTGACTTTTAAAAAAGCTACTAGCCATTTCAATTTCCAATCGAATGAGCTCTTTTTGAAGAGTCTACGACACCGTGGTCTATAAAAACTTTAATTGTCCACAGGGCATAACTTACAACCCTTGCCCTGAAGGCTGTTGGGGAGTGTCCTCCTCAAAAACATAATTTCTATCTGGAAATCTACTACGCTGAACATAATGGCTATCTAAGAGTTTTGAATGGATGTATTTGGGGAAAAGGACGGCATGAGAGGGGGATTAGTTGCCCTCAAATCACTTTTGACTATTAAAAAGAGCACTAGACCTTTGATTTCCAATCAAATGAGCCCTTTTTCAAGTTTCTATAACAAAGTTTTCAGTAAAAACTTATTTGCCCCCAGAGCATAACTTAGAACCCTTGCCCTGAAGACTGCGGTGGGAGTGTCCTGCACAAAGGTATAATTTCCTGAACTTTAAACTGGTTGGAAGAAAATGGCTCAAAGTTTTGATTTGATGTGTTTTGGGAATTGGTGGTTGTGGAAGAAGTTTTAGTTGCCTTCCAATCACTTTCGACTATTAAAAAGGGCACTAGCCATTCCAATTTCGAATCGAATGAGCTCTTTTTGAAGTTTCTATGACCACAAGTTCTATAAAAACCTTATATGCCCCCAGGGCATAACTTACATTCCTTGCCCTGAGGGATTTGGGGGGGGGGGTTGTCATCCTCAAAGATCTAATATCCAGTACTTTCTATTACGTTGAATAAAATGGCTATCTTAAAAATTTGAGTGGCTGTGTTTGGGGAAAAGATGGGCGTGAGAGGGGGGTTAGTTGCCCTCCAATCACTTTCGACTATTAAAAAGGGCACTAGCCCTTTGAATTTCCAATCGAATGAGCCTTTATTGAAGTTCCTATGCCAACACTTTCTTTGAAAACCTTATGTGCCCCCAGGGCATAACTTAGAACCCTTGCTCTGATGGATTTTGGGGAGTTTCTTCCTCAAAAACATAATTTCTATCTGGATATCAACTACGCTGAACAAAAATGGTTATGTAAAAATTTTGATTGGATGTGTTTCGGGAAATGGTGGGCGTGGAAGGGGTGTTAGTTGCCTTTCAATTATTTTCGACTATCAAAAAGGGCAAAAGCCACTCCGATTTGCGATTGAATGAGCCCTTCTTTAAGTTTCTACGACAACTTCTTCGATAAGAAGTCCCCTGGTCTAAAGGAAAAAAAAAATAAATAATACATTGTGACAACATCGTTCTTATATGCCCCCAGGGCATAACTTAAAACCCTTGCCCTGAGGGTTGTGGGGGAGTGACCTACTCATAAACATATTTTCTATCTGGAAATCTACTACGCTGAACAAAATGACTATCTCAAAATTTTGATTGGATGTGTTTCGGGAATTGGTGGCCGTGGAAGGGGTGTTAGTTACCTTCCAATCACTTTCGACTATTAAAATGGGAAAAAGCCACTCCAAATTCAAATCGAATGAGCCCTTTTCGTGTTTCTACGATAACTTGTTCGATACGAATTACCCTGGTCTAAAGGAAAAAAAAATAAATAATACAATGTGCCAACATAGTTCCAATTTCAAATCGAATGAGCCCTTTTCGTGTTTCTACGATAACTTGTTCGATACGAATTACCCTGGTCTAAAGGAAAAAAAATAAATAATACAATGTGCCAACATAGTTCTTATATACCCCCAGGACATAACTTAAAGGCCTTGCCCTAAGGGTTGTGGGGGAGTGACCTCCTCAAAAACAAATTTTCTATTTGGAAATCAACTACGCTGAACAAAATGGCTATCTCAAAGTTTCGATTGGATGTGTTTTGGGTAATGGTGGGCGTGGAAGGGGTGTTAGCTGCCTTCCAATTACTTTCGACTATTAAAAACGGCACAAGCTACTCCAATTTCCAATTGAATGAGCCCTTTTGAAGTTTCTACGACAATTCCCTCGATACAAAGTGCCCTGGTATGGAAAAAGAAAAAGAAAAAAAATAACAATAAACTGTGCTAACATCGTTCTTTACTTAGGCAGTGCTACTGTGCTGCCTAAGATGAGCTTACACAGTCACGCAACTGCCCGCTATTCAATCTATATAACCCGTGACATCAGGACTCAAATTTTTTTCCTCGTGGACGCTATTAATGCGTCTGCCTTAATTAATAGGTGTCTACCCCAGATGCTGGTTGTTTGTATAAATAATACCAAATTAAAAAGAAGTGAGACAGGACAATAAAAACTTTTAAAAAGAACAAGTGATCTAGCTACAAGCTAGATCACAAGCTAGAAAAGTAAAATTGGTTGTGTGCATTAGATACAAATATTTATCAGAATCCGTTGCAACTTGTACCTGGGAAGGATGTTCTATTAAAAATTACATATAAGACGGCACTCGCAAAAATATACATTCAAGAGGATATCCACCATAGAAATCTATTCTGATCAAAGTACCTTTGCGAGATAACGCCCAAAACAGCTTATGTCCTTTGTCCAACGAAACAATAGAAGTAGTAGATTTTTTTCAGATTAAATAACTTCCAGCCTGAAAGAGCGAATGAAGGAAGAAATATAAAAGAAAACAAATTTCACAAGACTAAAATTTGATCAAGAAAACTAACTGAAATTAAAATAAATAAGATAACTTACTTAGGGCACCCTGTGAAATCAAATGAAGAACTCTACCCGGAGTTCCGACAACAATATGCCATCCTGGGATTCGTAATTTCGCTACATCCTTGTGGAAATGTGTACCACCGATGCAAGTGTAACACTGTGCTCCAATATAGACACCTAGAAGAAACCATAGTCACCTGATAAGAGCAGTATACATCTTTAAGTAAGTAATATATAAAATGGTGTAAATAATCACTTCTTGCAGTCTACCTCTAACGAAACTGTATTTAAAATACCAGTGATTAATGCATCACCAAAATCATAACCTTGTTATCTTAACAGGCATACTGTTAAGTAAGTTTTAGTAGCGGTCACATGAGTGTTGTCTCACTCATGTTTAGAACATAGTTTACTTAATATTTGAGTATTTACCATCAAGCGGTTGAAGATCAATAGACGTTAAGTTTCCACTTTAAAATATGGATTTTAACGAATGTTTTCCGCGAAATTAGTTCTTTGAAGAAAAATGAAGAGGTACTTTAGATGAGTAGGCCAAAAGATGAAAAAAGCAAGGCAAAATAATTTTTCTCGTACCGCACTACATGAGCCTATGAGATAGATTTTTCACTTGTAATTGAAGTTAAATTATAGGTTGATTGAATTCCGATTTTATAATTAAATTCTGACTGGAGAAGGGGTGTTAACAACATGAATTCTTTTTTTTACTCTGTTTAAGAAGATAGTGCTTGTGTATCTCTATGAAGGAATTTTGGTACTGGTGTATTATGCGGGCACCGTGAAGAAGTCAAGTTTTACTAATGCTAATAAAATGAAATAAAATAGGATGAATATATAATAGTTTAGAAACAAATTTGGGCTATATGTTTGCACATTAGGGGGGTGGGGGTAAAGCATAGCATAAGTAGGAAGCTATCAGGAGGTCCCACGAGAACACATGTGCTGCTATCTACAATTTAATCTAACGCCGACGGGACATAATTTATTCAAGGATTTTCGATCGAGTCTAATGGGGTCAAGGTCGATTTATTTGTTGGTGTTCGTCTAGGTGTAATGACACTGGTGCGAAGTTTGCACATGCGCATTAACGGGGGAGAGATGTATTGATCTAGAAAAAGAGGGGGAAGTATATTTCTGAGAAATTAATTTGCATAATTTTTGGGGAACATATTGATCCGCGAAAGGGGAACTAAGAAACAAATATGGCTTCTCTGGTCTTTAGTTCTGTGGGATAAATGGTCGTTAGTGATAGAGATAAATTAATATTCTATTTTTAAATATGGCTTCTCTGGTCTTTAGTTCTGTGGGATAAATGGTCGTTAGTGATAGAGATAAATTAATATTCTATTTTTAAATTTGGCTTCTCTGATCTTTAGTGTCAGGAATTAGAAATGACATCACTTGTTATCTTGGAATTATGCGGGAGTCTAAAGAGATGGAAAAATCCTTTTTTAAATACGGCTTCTCTAATCATTAGGTCACAGAGATAAATTGATATTCTATCTAAACCTTAATAGTTTAGCTAGGAACACTATAGAGATGAAGAGATTAAGGCGGGAATTTTTTCCTGGGAATTTCAAATGTGACAGCGCAGGGATGCCAAAACAAAAGGAACACGCAGAAATTGCGTTCAGGGATTATTTAGGCGAAACCGTTTGAGACATTTTAGAAGATGATTTAGAAGATGATTTGGGGCGAAACTCTGTGGTCGTTATAATACACAAGTTCCATTTGATCAATGTTGTGAGGTCCCCTACCCCAAACCCAAAGGGCCCTCTACCCCAACCCAAAAGGGCCCCCCTGGCCCCAAAGGCCCCCCGGGCCCCCAAAGACTTCCCGGCACCCCAAAAGGCCCAACAGACCTCCAAAGGCCCCCCGAGCCCCCAAAGGCCCCCGAGCCCCCAAAGGCCCCCGAGCCCCTCCCTTCCTCCCTCACTTTTTGAATTTATTTTAAGTTTTTTCGGACTAAATTTCTTAGACTTAGAAATTATCCAACATTTTTCCGTTTTTTTCTTTAACCCATTGGCATAGAGTTTTATCCTAGAGTCTTAGCTCAGTTTTAATTAGAGTTGAAGTTTAATTTAGTTTTAGTTAAGAGTTTAGAGTTTTAGCTTAGAGTCTTAGCTTAGAGTTTTTGTTAAAGCTATAGTTTAGTTTAGTTTTAGTTAAGAGTTTAGAGTTTTTAGCTTAGAGTCTTAGCTTAGAGTTTTTGTTGAAGCTCTAGTTTAGTTTAGTTTTAGTTAAGAGTTTAGAGTTTTAGCTTAGAGTCTTAGCTGAGAGTTTTAGTTTGAGTTGAAGTTTAGTTTAGTTATAGTTAAGAGTTGAGAGTTTTAGCCTAGAGTCTTAGCTTAGATTTTAGTTAGAGTTGAATTTTAGTTTAGCAATAGATAAGAGTTTGGAGTTTTAGCTTTGAGTCTTAGCTTAGAGTTTTAGTTAGAGTTGAAGTTTGGTTTAGTTATAGTTAAGAATTTAGAGTTTTAGCTTAGAGTCATAGCTTAGAGTTTTAGCTTAAGTTGTAGTTTAGATTAAGTTTTAGTTAAGAGTTTAGAGTTTTAGCCTAGAGTCTTAGCTTAGAGTCTTAGCTTAGAGTTTTTGTTGAAGTTCTAGTTTAATTAATTTTAGTTAAGAGTTTAGAGTTTTAACTTAGAGTCTTAGCTTAGAGTTTTTGTTAGAGTTCTAGTTTAGTTTAGTTATAGTTAAGAGTTTGGAGTTTTACTTTAGAGTCTTAGCTTAGAGTTTTAGTTAGAGTTGAAGTTTACTTTAGTTTTAGTTAAGAGTTTAGAGTTTTAACTTAGAGTCTTAGCATAGAGTTTTTGTTAGAGTTTTAGTTTAGTTTAGTTTTAGTTAAGAGTTTAGAGTTTTAGCCCAGAGTCTTAGCTTAGAGCTTTAGTTAGAGTTGAAGTTTAGTTTAGTTATAGTTAACATTTTAGAGTTTTTAGCTTAGAGTCTTAGCTTAGAGTTTTTGTTAGAGTTCTAGTTTAGTTTAGTCTTAGTTAAGAGTTTAGAGTTTTACCTTAGAGTCTTAGCTTAGAGTTTTAGTTAGTTTTGAAGTTTAGTTTAGTTTAATTTTACTTTAGAGTTTCAGCTTAGAGTTCTAGTTTAGTTTAGTTTTAGTTGAGTTTAGAGTTTTAGCTTAGAGTCTTAGAATAGAGTTTCAGTTAGAGTTGAAGTTTAGTTTAGTTATAGTTAAGAGTTGAGAGCTTTAGCTTAGAGTCTTAGCTTAGAGTTTAGTTAGAGTTGAAGTTTAGTTTAGCTATAGTTAAGAGTTTGGAGTTTTAGCTTTGAGTCTTAGCTTAGGGTTTTAGTTAGAGTTGAAGTTTAGTTTAGTTTTAGTTAAGAATTAAGAGTTTTAGCTTAGAGTCATAGCATAGATTTTTATTTAAAGTTGTAGTTTAGTTAAGTTTTAATAAGAGTTTAGAGTTTTAGCCTAGAGTCTTAGCTTAGAGTCTTAGCTTAGAGTTTTTGTTGAAGTTCTAGTTTGCTTTATTTCTAGTTAAGAGTTTAGAGTTTTACCTTAGAGTCTTAGCTTAGAGTTTTTGTTAGAGTTGTAGTTTAGTTTAGTTATAGTTAAGAGTTTTACTTTAGAGTCTTAGCTTAGAGTTTTAGTTAGAGTTGAAGTTTACATTAGTTTTAGTTAAGAGTTTAGAGTTTTAGCTTAGAGCCTTAGCTTAGGGTTTTTGTTAGAGTTCTAGTTTAGTTTAATTTTAGGTAAGAGTTTAGAGTTTTTAGCTTAGAATCTTAGCCTAGAGTTTTTGTTGAAGTTCTAGTTTAGTTTAGTTTTAGTTAATAGTTTAGAGTTTTAGATTAGAGTCTTAGCTTAGAGTTTTATTTAGAGTTGAAGTTTTGTTTAGTAATAGTTCTTAGTTTTGAGTTTTAGCTTTTAGTCTTAGCTTATAGTTTTTGTTAGAGTTCTAGTTTAGTTTAGTTTTAGTTAAGAGTTTTACCTTAGAGTCTTAGCTCAGAGTTTTAGTTAAAGTTGAAGTTTAGTTTAGTTATAGTTAAGAATTTAGAGTTTTAGCTTAGAGTCATAGCTAAGAGTTTTAGTTAAAGTTGTAGTTTAGTTAAGTTTTAGTTAAGAGCTTAGAGTTTTAGTTAGAGTTGAAGTTTAGTTTAGTTTTACATTATAGTTTTAGCTTAGAGTCTTAGCTTAGAGTTTTAGTTGGAGTTGAAGTTTAGTTTAGTTATAGTTAAGAGTTTAGAGTTTTAGCCTGAGTCCTAGCTTAGAGTTTTAGTTAGATTTCTAGTTTAGTTTAGTTTTAGTTAATAGTTTAGAGTTTTAGCCCAGAGTCTTAGCTTAGCGTTTTTGTTAAAGTTCTAGTTTAGTTTAGTTTTAGTTAAGAGTTTAGAGTTTTAGCTTAGAGTCATAGCTTACAGTTTTAGTTAGAGTTGAAGTTTAGTTTAGTTATAGTTAAGAGTTTAGAGTTTTAGCTTAGAGTCTTAGCTTAGAGTTTTAGTTAGAGTTGAAGTTTAGTTTAGTTATAGTTAAGAGTTGAGAGTTTTAGCCTAGAGTCTTAGCTTAGAGTTTAGTTAGAGTTGAAGTTTAGTTTAGCTATAGTTAAGAGTTTGGAGTTTTAGCTTTGAGTCTTAGCTTAGAGTTTTAGTTAGAGTTAAAGTTTAGTTTAGTTATGCTTAAGAGTTTGCAGTTTTAGCTTAGAGTCATAGCTTAGAGTTTTTGCTAGAGTTCTAGTTTAGTTTAGTTTTAGTTTAGAGTTTTACCTTAGAATCTTAGCTTAGAGTTTTAGTTAGAGTTATAACTTAGTTTAGTTTAATTTTTTAATAGTTTAGAGTTTTATATTTTAGTCTAAGATTATAGTTTGAGTTAGAGTTCTAGTTTAGTTTTGTTTTAGTTAAGAGTTTAGAGTTTTAGCTTAGAGTCTTAGCTTAGAGTTTTAGTTAGAGTTGAAGTTTAGTTATAGTTAAGAGTTTAGAGTTTTAGCTTGGAGTCTTAGCTTAGAGTTTTAGTTAGAGTTGTAGTTTAGTTTGGTTTTATTTAAGAGTTTAGAGTTTTATCATATAGTCATATATTAGAGATTTAGTTAGAGTTGAAGTTTATTTTAGTTATAGGTACTAGTTTAGAGTTTTGAGTTTTATATTAGAGGCTTAGATTATTGTTTTATTTAGAGTTCTAGTTTATTTTTAATTAAGAGTTTTAAGAGTTTTGTCTTAGAGGCTTAGCTTAGAGTTTTAGCCTGAGTTCTAGTTTATTTTTACTTAAGAGTTTTAGCTTAGAGTTTTAGCCTGGAGCCGAGGAGGAGGAAAATAAATATTGATGAAGATACTAAATTAACCTAACCACAAAATTCCACACTCTTGATCAGAAATACAAAAACCATAGGTTAGGTTAGGTTAGGTTTCTCCACGTTTGAGTTAGGTTAGGTTAGGTTAGCTGACCATGAGCGCCCATGATAAGCTAACCTAACCTAACTTAAACGTGGAGAAACCTAACCTCTAACCTAACCTAATCTAATCTAACCTATTGTTTTGGCATTTCTATGTAATAATGTGGATTTTTATGGTTATGTTAGTTTAGTATTGACATCAATATCTATTGTCCCCCTCCTCAACTCTAGGCTAAAACTCTAAGCTAAAACTCCTAAGTAAAAATAAACTAGAATTCTAACTAAAACTCTAAGCCAAGCCTTTAAGGTAAAACTCTAAACTCTAAACTCTTAACTATAACTAAACGAAACTTCAACTCTAACTGAAACTCTAAGCTAGGACTCAAGGCTAAAACTCTAAACTCTTAACTAAAACAAAACTAAACTACAACTCTAACTAAAACTCTAAGCTAATACTCCAAGCTAAAACTCTAAACTCTTAACTATAACTAAACTTCAACTCTAACTAAAACCCTAAGCTAAGACTCTAGGGTAAAACTCTAAACTCTTAACTAAAACTAAAGTAAACTAGAACTCTAACTAAAACTCTAAGGTCTGACTCCAAGCTAAGACTCTAAACTCTTAACTATAACTAAACTTCAACTCTAACTGAAACTCTAAGCTAAGACTCTAAGGTAAAACTCTAAACTCTTAGCTAAAACTAAACTAAACTAGAACTCTAACTAAAACTCTAATCTAAGACTCTAGGCTAAAACTCTAAGCTCTTAACTAAAAATAAACTAAACTAAAACTCTGAATAAAACTCTAAGCTAAGACTCTATGGTAAAACTCTAGACAATTAACTAAAACTAAACTAAACTAGAACTCTAACAAAAACTCTAAGCTAAGACTCCAAGATAAAACTCTAAACTCTTAACTAAAACTAAACTAAACTAGAACTCTAACTAAAACTCTAATCTAAGACTCAAAAGTAAAAATCTAAACTAAAACTAAACTAAACTAGATCTGTAGCAAAAACTCTAAGCTATGACTCTAAGCTAAAACTCTAAACTCTTAACTATAACTAAACTAAACTTCAACTCTAACTAAAACTCTAAGCTAAGACTCAAAGCTAAAACGCCAAATTCTTAACTATAGCTAAACTAATCTTCAACTCTAACAAAACTATAATCTAAGAATCTAGGCTGAAACTCTCAACTCTTAACTATAACTAAACTAAAATTCAAATCTAACTAAAACTCTAAGCTAAGACTCTAAGCTAAAACTCTAAACTCTTAACTATAGCTAAAATAAACTTCAACTCTAACTAAAACTCTAAGCTAAGACTCTAAGCTAAAACTATAAAGTAAAACTAAACTAAACTATGCTTCAACTCTAACTAAAACTCTAAGCTATGACTCTAAGGTAAAACTCTAAAATCTTAACTAAAACTAAACTAAACTAGAACTCTAACAAAAAATCTAAGCTAAGACTATCAGCTAAAAACTCTAAACTCTTAACTATAACTAAACTAAACTTCAACTCTAACTAAAGCTCTAAGCTAAGACTCTAGGCTAAAACTCTAAACTCTTAAATAAAACTTAACTAAACTACAACTTTAACTAAAACTCTAAGCTATGACTCTAAGCTAAAACTCTAAACTCTTAACTACAACTAAACTAAACTTCAACTCTAACTAATACTCTAAACTATGAATACATTATAAAACAACATATTATTTAAAATAAATAACCTAAAATAAAAATATAACAAAAACTATAAGATATGACTCTAATCTAGAACTCTAAAATCTTAAAACAATATAAAGTGAAATGAAACTATAACAAAAAAACTAAGATAAGACTAAGTAAAACTCAAAAACTCTTAACTATAGCTAAACTAAACTACAACTCTAACAAAAACTCTAAGCTAAGACTCTAAGGTAAAACTCTAAACTCTTAACTAGAACTAAAGTAAACTAAGACTAAGCTAAGACTCTAAGCTAAGACTCTGTTATAAAACTCTAAACTCTTAACTATAACTAAACTAAACTTCAACTCTAACTAAAACTCTAAGCTAAGACTATAAGCTAAAACTATAAAGTAAAACTAAATTAAACTTCAACTCTAACTAAAACTCTAAGCTATGACTCTAAGGTAAAACTCTAAATTCGTAGCTAAAACTAAACTAAACTAGAACTCTAACAAGAACTCTAAGCTAAGACTCTAAGCTAAAAACTCTAAACTCTTAACTTTAAATAAACTAAACTTCAACTCTAACTAAAGCTCTAAGCTAAGACTCTGGGCTAAAACTCTAAACTCTTAATTAAAAGTAAACTAAACTACAACTTTAACTAAAACTCTATGCTATGACTCTAAGCTAAACCTCTAAATTCTTTACTACAACTAAACTAAACTTCAACTCGAACTAATACTCTAAGCTAAGACTCTAAGGTAAAACTCTTAACTATACATAAACTAAACTAGAACTCTAAAAAAAACTCTAAGCTAAGACTCTAAGGTAAATCTCTAAACTCTTAACTAGAACTAAAATAAACTAAGACTAAGCTAAGACTCTAATCTAAAACTATAAACTCTTAACTAGAACTTAAGTAATCTACAACTTTAACTAAAACTCTAAGCTTCGACTCTAAGCTAAAACTCTTAGTTCTTAACCATAACTAAACAAAACTTCAACTCTAACTAAAACTCTAAGCTAAGACTCAAAGCTAAAACTCAAAACTCTTAACTATAGCTAAACTAAACTCTAAGCTGAGACTCTAGGCTAAAACTCTCAACTCTTAACAATAACTACACTAAACTTCAACTCTAACTAAAACTCTAAGCTAAGACTCTAAGCTAAAACTCTAAACTCTTAACTATAACTAAACTAAAACTGTAACTAAAACTCTAAGCTAAGACTCTATGCTAAAACTCTAAACTCTTAACTATAACTAAACTAAACTAGTACTCGAACTAAAACTCTAAGCTAAGGCTCAAATCTAAAAACTCTAAGCTTTTAACTATAACTAAATTAAACTTCAACTCTAAATAAAACTCTAAGCTAAGACTCTAGGCTAAAACTCTAAACTCTTAACTATTACTAAACTAAACTTCAACTCTAACTAAAACTCTAAGCTAAGAGCCTAAGCTAAAACTCAAAACTATTAACTATAACTAAACTGAACTAGAACTCTAACAAAAACTCTAAGCTAAGACTCTAAGCTAAAACTCTAAACTCTTAACTAAAACTAAAGTAAACTTCAACTCTAACTAAAACTCTAAGCTAAGACTCTAATGTAAAACTCTTAACTATAGCTAAAGTAAACTACAACTCTAACAAAAACTCTAAGCTAAGACTCAAAGGTAAAACTCTAAACTCTTAACTAGAACTAAAGTAAACTAAGACTAAGCTAAGACTCTAAGCTAAGATTCTAGGCTAAAACTCAAAACTCTTAACTATACTAAACTAAACTTAAACTCTAACAAAAACTCTAAGCTAAGACTCTAAGCTAAAACTATAAAGTAAAACTGAACTAAACTTAAACTCTAACTAAAACTCTAAGCCATAACTCTAAGGTAAAACTCTAAACTCTTAACTAAAAATAAACTAAACTAGAACTCTAACAAAAACTCTAAGCTAAGACTCTAAGCTAAAAACTCTAAACTATTAACTATAAATAAACTAAACTTCAACTCTAACTAAAGCTCTAAGCTAAGACTCTGGGCTAAAACGCTAAACTCTTAATTAAAACTTAACTAAACTACAACTTTAACTAAAACTCTAGGCTATGACTCTAAGCTAAACCTCTAAATTCTTAACTACAACTAAACTAAACATCAACTTTAACAAAATCTCTAAGCTAAGACTCTAAGGTAAAACTCTTAACTAAAACTAAACTAAACTAGAACTCTATCAAAAATTAAAAGTTAAGACTCTAAGTTAAAACTCTAAACTCTTAACTATTACTAAACTAAACTTCAACTCTAACTAAAACTCTAAGCTAAGACTCTAAGCTAGAACTCTAAAATCTTAACTAAAACTAAACTAAACTAGAATTTCAACAAAAACTCTATGCTAAGACTCTAAGCTAAAAACTTTAAACTCTTAACTAGAACTAAACTAAACTAGAACTCTAACAAAAACTCTAATCTAAGACTCTAAGGTAGAACTCTAAACTCTTAACTAAAACTAAAGTAAACTTCAACTCTAACTAAAACTCTAAGCTAAGACGCTAAGGTAAAACTCTTAACTATAGCTAAACTAAACTACAACTCTAACAAAAACTCTAAGCTAAGACTCTAAGGTAAAACTCTAAACTCTTAACTAGAACTAAAGTAAACTAAGACTAAGCTAAGACTCTAAGCTAAGATTCTAGGCTAAGACTCTAAGCTAAAACTATAAACTCTTAACTAAAACTTAACTAATCTACAACTTTAACTAAAACTCTAAGCTTCGACTCTAAGCTAAAACTCTTAATTCTTAACCATACCTAAACTAAACTTCAACTCTAACTAAAACACTAAGCTAATACTCAAAGCTAAAACTACAAACTCTTAACTATAGCTAAACTAAACTCTAAGCTGCGACTCTAGGCTAAAATTCTCAACTCTTAACAATAACTAAACTAAACTTCAACTCTAACTAAAACTCTAAGCTAAGACTCTAATCTAAAACTCTAAACTCTTAACTATAACTAAACTTCAACTCTAACTAAAACTCTAGGCTAAGACTCTAAGCTAAAACTCTAAACTCAACTGAAACTAAACTAAACTAGAACTCTAAGCTAAAACTATAAGGTAAAAATAAACTAAACTAAACTTCAACTCTAACTAAAACTCTAAGCTAAGACTCTAAGGTAAAACTATAAACTCTTAAATAAAACTAAACTAAACTATAACTCTAACAAAAACTTAAAGCTAAAACTATAAGATAAAAAATCTAAGTTCTTAACTATAACTAAAAAAAACTTCAACTCTATATAAAATTCTAAGCTAAGACTCTAGGCTAAAACTCTAAACTCTTAACTAAAACAAAACTAAACTAAACTAGAACTCTAACAAAAACGCTAAGCTATGACTCTAATATAAAACTCTAAACTCTTAACTATTACTAAAATAAACTTCAACTCTAACTAAAACTCTAAGCTAAGAGTCTAAGCTAAAACTCCAAACTATTAAATATAAATAATATAAAATATAACTATAACTAAAACTCTAATCTAGGACTATAATGAAAAACTTTTAATTCTGAAGTAAAACTAAATTAAACTTTAACTCTGGCAGAAACTCTAAGATAAAACTCTAAGCTCTAAACTTAAAATAAACTAGAACTTCAACAAAAACTCTAAGCTAAGACTCTAAACTAAAAACTCTAAACTCTTAAATAAAACTAAACTAACCTAGAACTCTAACTAAGACTCTAAGCTAAAAGTCTAAGCTAAAAACTCAAAACTCTTAACTAAAATTAAATTAAAATTAAACTCTAACTAAAACTCTAAGATAAGACTCAAAGGTAAAACTCCAAACTCTTCACTATCAAACAGTTCGTGGTAACGAACTGTAAGTAAGGAGCGACCCGGCTCAATGGTAACCAAAACTCTAGAAAACGGATTTTTGATACCAATAGATATATCAAAAGAATCAGATTTCAATGTTGATTTCAAATATATAACTTTCATCAAGTTTAGTGCTACCAATTAACATTTACACGCCTGAGAAAATTTGGCTGATTTACAAAAAAAGGGGGAAAGACCCCATAAAAGTTACAAAACCTGAATGAAATGAACACGTCCTATTATACGTATCGGAGCATCCTCCTGGAAAATTTTCATGCTCTTACATACAAAAATGTGGAATTTCCCTTTTTTTGCCAGAAGTAAGATCATGGGTGCGTGTTTATTTGTTTGTTTTTTTTTCCCAAGGGTAATCGTATTGACCCAGTGGTCCTAGAATATCGTGGGAGGGCTCATTGGAACGGAAATTAAAGTTCTAGTGCCCTTTTTAAGTGACCAAAAAAACGGAGGGAACTAGGCCCCCTCCTACGCTCATATTTTTCCAAAAGTCATCCGATCAAAATTTTGAGATAGCCATTTTGTTCAGCATGGTCGAAAATATGATAAAAATGTCTTTTAGGATGACTTGATCCCCCAAAGTCCTCAGGGGGAGGGCTGAAAGTTATAAACTTTACTCAAGGTTAAAATATAGTATTGGTTATTGGGAAGTATACAGACTTTTTCAGAGGAGATTTTGTCTGGTCGGGGGGGGAAGGCGCGGGTCGGGGGCTAGATGGACGGATCGGTCCATGAAGGAAGTTTTCAGGGGGGAAGGGAAATTGCCATGCAGGGGGCGCCGGACTTGCCAGATTTTTTTTTTGGTTTTTGTTAAGTATACAACCATTTTCTGGACTGATTGTGTCGGGCGGGGGGGGGCCCGCGAGGCGAGGAGGACTCGGGAGAATATGTCCGTGGAGGATGTTTCTGTGGGGTAAGGGACATTGCTCTGAAGGGGGCGCCGGATTTCCAAGCATTATTTAAGAAACGATCAGAAGTTAAATAAAAAAAACAAGTTTTTTCAACTGAAATATAAGAAGGAATATTAGAACTTAAAACGAACAGAAATTATAACGTATGTGAGAGGGTTCTCCCCCAAGTCAATACCTCGCTCTTTACGATACAGTTTTTTTTAGTGCTTTCAAAAGAGCTATCTATTTTAATTAAACGGCCTTTGTGATTCAGGGGTTTGTGAATCAAAATTTTTTTTAACTTTTAACGTAAAGAGCTTGGTATTGACTAAGGGGAGAACCCCTTCATATAAGTAATAACATATACGTAATAAAAAAAAACAATAAAAAAACAAGCGATACGACTCAATAGTAATCGAACCTTTTAAAAACGAAATTTTGATGTCAATAAATGTATCAAAAGAATGTGTTTATAATGCTGATCCTAAATATATAAATTTTATTAAGTTTAGTATTACTCATCAAAGGCTATGAGCCTGAGAAAATTTACTCGATTTTTTAAAGAGGGGGGAAACATCCCCTACAAGTGAAAGAAATTTAATGAAAATCACACCGTCAGATTCAGCGTATCAGAAAACCCTATTACATAGGTTTCAAGCTCATATCTGCAAAAATATGCAACTTTGTATTTTTTGCCAGAAGAAAAATATACGAATAGAGAAGTTAGTTACGTAAGTTAATTTGTAAAGACATCCATTTAGCAAAAGAAAAGTAAAATTTTTATGCAAATAAGAGCTGCATTAACTAAAAAAATATCATAAATTAAATAAAAGAAACAATTTTTTTAAACTGAAAGTAAGTAGCGACATTAAAACTTAAAACGAACAGAAATTATTCCGTATATGAAAGGGGCTGTCCCCTCCTCAACGCCTCGCTCTTTACGCTAAAGTTTGACTCTGTCTCACAGCTTTATTTTTTAAAACAATAAAAAACTTTACAATAAAAAACGTTCGTAAATAAAATTAAACAAGTTTCGAGAAAGCCATTTAACTAAATAAAAGTAAATTAATATGAAAATTTTGTTTTAATTATTCATGTACGGTAAGCCAAGATCAAAACCTGCATTTCTTCAAAAACGTTCAAAAATTTAATAAAAAAAACAATTTTTTTAAACTGAAAGTAAGGAGCGACATTAAAACTTAAAACGACCTGTAATTATTCCGTATATAAAGGGACGGTCCCCTCTTCAAGGACTCACTCTTTACACAAAAGTTTGACTCTGTCTCACAACTTTATTCTTAAAAAATAAAAAAATTTAGAGTAAAGAGCGAGGCTTTGAGGAGGGGACAGTCCCTTTCATATACGTATATTTATTACTAATAAAAACGTTCGTAAATAAAATTAAACAAGTTTTGAGAAAGCCTTTTAACTAAATAAAAGTAAATTAATATGAATTTTTTTTAATTATTCATGTTCGGTGAGCCAAGATCAAAACCTGTATTTATTCAGAAACGTTCAAAAATTAAATAAAAAAAACAAGTTTTTTAAACTGAAAGTAAGGAGCGACATTAAAACTTAAAACGAACAGAAATTATGCCGTATATGAAAGGGACTGTCCCCTCCTCAACGCCTCGCTCTTTACGCTAAAGTTTGACTCTGTCTCACAACTTTATTTTGTAAAACAATAAAAAACTTTAGCATAAAGAGCGAGGCGTTGAGGAGGGGACAGCCCCTTTCATATACGGAATAATTTCTGTTCGTTTTAAGTTTTAATGTCGCTCCTTACTTTCAGTTTAAAAAACTTGTTTTTTTTATTTAATAACTAAAATAAACTAGAACTCTAACAAAAACACTATGCTAAGACTCTAAGGTAAAACTCTAAACCCTAAAAAATAACTAAAGTAAACCAGAACTTCAAGAAAAACTCTAACCTAGGACTCTATGGTATAACTTTATGCTAAAACTCTAAACTCTTAACCAAAACTAAAATAAACTACAACTTAAACTGAAACTCTAATTTCAGAATTTAAGCTAAGACTCTAAAATCTTAAATATAACCAAACCAAACTTCAACTCTAACTAAAACTCTAAGCTAAGAGTCTAGGCTAAAACTCTCAACTCTTATTTATAACTAAACTAAACTTCAACTCTAACTAAAACTCTAAGCTAAGACTCTAAGCTAAAACTCTAGACTCTTAACTATAACTAAAATTCAACTATAAATAAAAATATAAGCTAATTCTATAAGCTAAAACTCTAAACTCTTAACTAAAACTAAACTAAATTTTAACTCTAACAAAAACTCTAAGCTAAGACTCTAGGCTAAAACTCTAAACTCCTAACTAAAACTGAACTAAACTAGAAATCTAACTAAAACTCTAAGATAAGACTCTAGGCTAAAAATCTAAACTCTTAACTAAAACTAAACTAAACTAGAAATCTAACTAACAACTATTAACAATCTAAAACTATAAACTCTTAACTATAACTAAACTAAACTTCAAATCTACATAAATATCTAAGATAAGACTCTAAGCTAAAACTATAAACTATTAAATAAAAATAAAAATAAAATCTACATAAAACTATATGCTAAGACAATAAGCTAAAACTATAAAATCTTAATTAAAACTAAAATAAACTAGAACTCTAAACTAAATATATAGACTCTAAAGTTAACTAAACTTCAACTCTAACTAAAACTCTAAGATAAGACTATATGGTAAAAATATAAACTCTTAGCTAAATCTAAACTAAACTTTAACTATAACAAAAACTTAAAGCTAAAACTCTAAGCTAAAAACTCTAAGTTCTTAACTATAACTAAACTAAATTTCAACTCTAACTAAAATTCTAAGATAAGACTCTAGGCTAAAACTCTAAACTCTTAACTAAAACAAAACTAAACTAAACTAGAACTCTAACTAAAGCTCTAAGCTAAGACTCTAGTATAAAACTCTAAACTATTAACAATTAATAAACTAAACTTCAACTGTAACTAAAACTCTAAGCTAAGAGGCTAAGCTAAAACTCCAAATTATTAACTATAAATAACATGAACTAGAACTCTAACCAAAACTCTAAGATAAGACTCTAAGGTAAAACTCTAAACTCTTAAGTAAAACTAAAGTAAACTTCAACTCTAACTAAAACTCTAAGCTAAGTCTCTAAGGTAAAACTCTAAGTTTTAACTAAAACTAAACTAGAACTTCAACAAAAACTCTAAGCTAAGACTCTAAGCTAAAAATTCTAAACTCGTAACTAAAAATAAAATAAACTAGAACTCTAACAAAAACTCTAATATAACATTAAAGGCTTAAAGTCTAAACTCATAACTAAAAATAAAGTAAACTTCAAATCCAAATAAAACTATAAGCTACGATTCTAAGCTAAAACTCCAAACTCTTAACTATAACTAAACTAAACTAGAACTCTAACAAAAACACTATGCTAAGACTCTAAGGTAAAACTCTAAACTCTTAACTAAAACTAAACTATACTAGAACTTCAACAAAAACTCTAAGCTAAGACTCTAAGCTAAGACTCTAGGCTAAAAACTCTAAACTCTTAACTAAAATTTAACTAAACTACAACTTTAGCTAAAACTCTAAGCTATGACTCTAAGCTAAAACTCTAAAATCTTAAATATAACAAAACAACAATACAACTCTAACTAAAACTCTAATCTAATAGTCTAGTCTAAAACTCGCAACTCTTATTTATAACTAAACTAAACCACAACTCTAACTAAAACTCTAAGCTAAGACTTTAATTTAAAACTCTAGACTCTTAACTAAACATGAACTACAACTCTAAATAAAAATATAAGCTAAGACTTTAAGCTAAAAATATAAACTCTTAAATAAAACTAAGCTAAATTATAACTCTAACAAAAACTCTAATCTAATACTCTAGGCTAAAACTCTAAACTACTAAACAAAACTTAACTAAACTAGAAATCTAACTAAAACTCTAAGATAAGACTCTAAGCTAAAACTATAAACACTTAACTATAACCAAACTAAACTATAAATCTAACTAACAACTATTAACAATCTAAAACTCTCAACTCTTAACAATAACTAAACTAAACTTCAACTCTAACTAAAACTCTAAGCTAAGACTCTAAGCTAAAACTCTAAACTCAACTGAAACTAAACTAAACTAGAACTCTAAGCTAAAACTATAAAGTAAAACTAAACTAAACTAAACTTCAACTCTAACTAAAACTCTAAGCTAAGACTCTAAGGTAAAACTCTAAACTCTTAAATAAAACTAAACTAAACTAGAACTCTAACAAAAACTCAAAGCTAAGACTCTAAGCTAAAAACTCTAAGTTCTTAACTATAACTAAACAAAACTTCAACTCTAACTAAAGTTCTAAGCTAAGACTCTAAGTTAAAACTCTAAACTCTTAACTAAAACAAAACTAAACTAAACTAGAACTCTAACAAAAACTCTAAGCTATGACTCTAAGCTAAAACTCTAAACTCTTAAGTATTACTAAACTAAACTTCAACTGTAACTAAAACTCTAAGCTAAGAGGCTAATCTAAAACTCAAAACTATTAACTATAACTAAACTAGAACTCTAACAAAAACTCTAAGCTAAGACTCTAAGCTAAAACTCTAAAAACTTAACTAAAACTAAAGTAAACTTCAACTCTAACTAAAACTCAAAGCTAAGATTCTAAGGTAAAACTCCAAACTCTTCACTATAATTAAACTAAACTAGAACTCTAACAAAAACTCTAAGCTAAGACTCTAAGGTAAAACTCTAAACTCTTAACTAAAACTAAACTAGAACTTCAACAAAAACTCTAAGCTAAGACTCTAAGCTAAAAACTCTAAACTCGAAACTATAAATACACTAAACTAGAACTCTAACAAAAAATATAAGCTAATACTCTAAGATAAAAATCTAAACTTTTAAATAAAATTAAAGTAAACTTCTACTCTAACTAAAAATCTAAGCTAAGACTCTAAGGTAAAACTCCAAACTCTTCACTATAACTAAAATAAACTAGAACTCTAACAAAAACTCTAAGCTAAAACTATAGTTTAGAACTATAAACTCTAAACAAACACTAAAGTATACTATAACTTGAACAAAAACTGTAATCTAGGACTCTATTCGATGAATCTAAGCTAGAAATTTAACCTCTTAATTAAAAGTAAACTAAAAAACAACTTTAACTAAAAATATAAGTTATGACTCTAAGCTAAAACTCTAAATTCTTAACTATAACTAAACCAAACTTCAACTCTAACTAAAACTCTAAGCTAAGAGTCTAGGCTAAAACTCTCAACTCTTATTTATAACTAAACTAAACTTCAACTCTAACTAAAACTCTAAGCTAAGACTCTAAGCTAAAACTCTAGACTCTTAACAATAACTAAACTTAAACTCTAATAAAAACTCTAAGCTAATACTCTAAGATAAAAATATAAACTATAAAATATAACTAAAATAAACTAGAACTCTAAAAAAAACTCTAAGCTAAAACTCTAGGCTAAAACTCTATACTCTTAACTAAAACTGAACTAAACTAGAACTCTAACTAAAAATCTAAGATAAGACTCTAGGATCAAAATCTAAACTCTTAACTAAAACTAAACTAAACTAGAAATCTAACTAAAACTCTAAGATAAGACTCTAGGATAAAACTCTAAACTCTTAATTATTACTAAACTAAACTTCAACTTTAACTAAAACTCTAAGCTATGACTATAATATATAACAATACATTAAAGAAAAACTAAACTAAACTTAAACTATAACAAAAACTCTAAGCTATGACTATAATATAAAACTATTAACAAAAACAAAACTAAACCATAAATATAAAAAAAACTCTGAGATAGGACTGTAGTCTAAAACGCTAAACTATTAAATCTAACTAAACAAAACTTCAACTATCACAAAAACTCTAAGCTAAGACTCTAAGCTAAAACAAAAAAGAAAAAATAAAGTAAACTAAAATTCAACTGCAACTAAAACTCTAAGCTGTGACTCTAATCTAAAACTCTTAACTAAAACTAAACTAAACTAGAACTCTAACAAAAACTCTAAGCCAAGACTATAGGCTAAAACTCTAAACTCTTAACTAAAACTTAACTAAACTACAACTTTAACTAAAACTCTAAGCTATGACTCTAAGCTAAAACTCTAAATTCTTAACTATAGCTAAACTAAACTTCGACTCTAACTAAAACTCTTTAGCTAAGACTCTAAGGTAAAACTCTAAACTCTTAATTAAAACTACACTAAACTAGAATTCTAACAAATACTCTATGTTAAGACTCTAAGCTAAAAATCTAAACTCTTAAAAATTACTAAACTAAACTTCAACTCTAACTAAAACTCTAAGCTAAGGCTATAATATTAAAACTATAAACTCTTTGCTAAAAATAAACTAAAATATAACTCTAAAAAAAAGTCTAATCTAAGACACTAAAATAAAACTCTAGACTATTGACTAAAACTAGTGTAAACTTCAAATCTAACTAAAACTCTCAGATAAGATACTAAGGTAAAACTCTAAACTCTTAACTAAAACTAAACTAAACTAGAACTTCAACAAAAACTCTAAACTAAGACTCTAAGCTAAGACTCTAATCTAAAACTCTAAACTCTTAACTAAAACTTAACTAAAATTTCAACTTTAACTAAAACTCTAAGCTATGACTCTAAGCTAAAACTCTAAACTCTTAATTATTACTAAACTAAACTTCAACTTTAACTAAAACTCTAAGCTATGACTCTAAGCTATAACAATAAAGTAAAACTAAACTAAACTAAATTTCAACTCTAACAAAAACTCAAAGCTATGACTATAATATAAAACTATTAACAAAAACAAAACTAAACTATAACTCTAACAAAAACTATAAGCTAAGACTATAGTCTAAAACTCTAAACTCTTAACTATAACTAAACTAAACTTCAACTCTAACTAAAACTCTAAGCTAAGACTCTAATCTAAAACAATAAAGTAAAACTAAAGTAAACTAAACTTCAACTGCAACTAAAACTCTAAGCTATGACTCTAATCTAAAACTCTTAAATAAAACTAAACTAAACAAGAACTCTAACTAAAACACTAAGCTAACACTCTAGGCTAAAACTCTCAACTCTTAACTAAAACTTAACTAAACTAAACTTGAACTCTAACAAAAACTCTAGGCTATGTCTCTAAGCTAAAAATCTAAACTCTTTACTAAAACTAAACCTAACTAGAACTTCAACAAAAACTCTAAGCTAAGACTCTAAGCTAAGACTCTAGGCTAAAACTCTAAACTCTTAACTAAAACTTAACTAAAATTTCCACTTTAACTAAAACTCTAAGCTATGACTCTAAGCTAAAACTCTAAACTCTTAACTAAAACAAAACTAAACTAAACTAGAACTCTAACAAAAACGCTAAGCTATGACTCTAAGCTAAAACTCTAAACTATTAACTATTACTAAACTAAACTTCAACTCTAACTAAAACTCTAAGAAAGAGGCTAAGCTAAAACTCAAAACTATTAACTATAACTAAACTAAACTAGAACTCTAACAAAAACTCTAAGCTAAGACTCTAAGGTAAAACTCTAAACTCTTAACTAAAACTAAACTAGAAATTCAACAAAAACTCTAATCTAAGACTCTAAGATAAAAACTCTAAAATATTATCTAAAACTAAACTAAACTAGAACTCTAACAAAAACTCTAAGCTAAGACTCTAAGCTAAAACTCTAAACTCTTAACTAAAACTAAACTAAACTTCAACTCTAACTAAAACTATAAGATAAGATTCTATAATAAAACTCCAAACTCTTCACTATAACTAAAATAAACTAGAACTCTAACAAAAACACTATGCTAAGACTCTAAGGTAGAACTCTAAACTCTTAACTAAAACTAAACTAAACTAGAACTTCAACAAAAACTCTAATCTAAGACTCTAAGATAAGACTTTAGTCTAAAACTCTAAACTATTAACTAAAACTTAACTAAACTACAACTTTAACTAAAACTCTAAGCTATGACTCTAAGATAAAACTCTAAATTCTTAACTATAACCAAACCAAACTTCAATTCTAACTAAAACTCTAAGCTAAGAGTCTAGGCTAAAACTCTCAACTCTTATTTATAACTAAACTAAACTTCAACTCTAACTAAAACTCTAAGCTAAGACTAGGCTAAAACTCTAAACTCTTAAATAAAACCAAACTTCAACTCTAAATAAAAATCTAAGCTAAGACTCTAATCTAAAAATCTAAGCTCTTAACTAAAACTAAACTAAACGAGAACTCTAACAAAAACTCTAAGATAAGACTGTAGGCTATAACTCTAAACTCTTAACTAAAACTGAACTAAACTAGAAATCTAACTAAAACTCTAAGATAAGACTCTAGGATAAAACTCTAAACTATTAAATAAAACTAAACTAAACTAGAAATCTAACTAAAACTCTAAGCTAAGACTATAAGCTAAAACTCTAAACTATTAACTAAAACTAAACAAGACTTCAAATCTAACTAAAACTCTAAGATAAGACTATAAGATAAAACTATAAAGTAAAAATAAACTAAACTTCATCTATAAATAAAAATCTAAGATAAGACTTTAAGATAAAACTCTAGACTATTAGATATACCTAAACTTCAACTCTAACTAAAACTCTAAGATAAGACTCTAAGCTAAAACTCTAAACTCTTAACTAAAACTAAACTAAACTAGAACTCTAAAAAAAACTCTAAGCTAAGACTCTAGGCTAAAACTCTAAACTCTTAAATAATACTTAACTAAACTAGAAATATAACTAAAACTCTAAGATAAGACTATAGTATAATACTCTAAACTATTAACTAAAACTTAACTAAACTAGAAATCTAAATAAAACTCTAAGATAAGACTCTAGGCTAAAACTATAAACTCTTAACTATAACTAAACTAAACTTCAACTATAACTAAAACTCTAAGATATGACTCTAAGATAAAACTCTTAACTAAAACTAAACTAAACTAGAACTCTAACAAAAACTATAATCTAAGACTATAGGATAAAACGATAAACTCTTAACTATAACTAAAATAAACTTAAACTCTAAATAAAACTCTAATATAAGACTATAATATAAAACTATAAAGTAAACCTAAACTAAACTAAACGTCAACTCCAACTAAAAATCTAAATTATGACTCTAATATAAAACTCTAAACTAAAACTAAACTAAACTATAACTCTAACAAAAACTCTAAGCTATGAATCTAAGAAAAAACTCTTAACTAAAACTAAACTAAATAAGAAGTCTAACAAAAACTCTAAGCTAAGACTCTAAGCTAAAACTCTAAACTCTCAACTAAAACTAAACTAAACTACAACTTTAACTAAAACTCTAAGCTATGACTTTAAGCTAAAACTCTAAATTCTTAACTATAACTAAACTAAACTTCGACTCTAACTAAAACTCTAAGCTAGGACTCTAAGGTAAAACTCTAAACTCTTAACTAAAACTAAACTAAACTAGAACTCTAACAAATACTCTAAGTTAAGACTCTAAGATAAAAATCTAAACTCTTAACTATTACTAAACTAAACTTCCACTATAACTAAAACTCTAGGCTAAGACTCTAATCTAAAACTATAAAGTTAAACTAAAGTAAACTAAACTTCAACTGTAACTAAAACTCTAAGCTATGACTCTAATCTAAAACTCTTAACTAAAACTAAACTAAACTAGAACTCTAAAAAAAACACTAAGCTAATACTATAGGCTAAAACTCTAAACTCTTAACTAAAACTTAACTAAACTACAACTTTAACTAAAACTCTAAGCTATGACTCTAATCTAAAACTCTAAATTCTTAACTATAACTAAAGTAAACTTCGACTCTAACTAAAACTCTAAGCTAACTCTAAGGTAAAACTCTAAACTCTTAATTAAAACTACACTAAACTAGAACTCTAACAAATACTCTAATTTAAGACTCTAAGCTAAAAATCTAAACTCTTAACTATTATTAAACTAAACTTCAACTCTAACTAAAACTCTAAGCTAAGACTCTAAGCTAAAAACTCTAAACTCTTAACTAAAACTAAACTAAACTAGAACTCTAACAAAAACTCTAAGTTAAGACTCTAAGCTAAAAATCTAAACTCTTAACTATTACTAAACTAAACTTCAACTCTAACTAAAACTCTAAGCTAAGACTCTAAGCTAAAAACTCTAAACTCTTAACTAAAACTAAAGTAAACTTCAACTCTAACTAAGACTCTAAGCTACGATTCTAAGGTAAAACTCCAAACTCTTAACTTTAACTAAACTAAACTAGCACTCTAACTAAGACTCTAAGCTAAAACTCTAAGCTAAAACTCTAAACTCTTAACTAAAACTTAACTAAGCTAAAACTTTAGCTAAAACTCTAAGCTATGACTCTAAGCTAAAACTCTAAATTCTTAACTATAACTAAACTAAACTTCAACTCTAACTAAAACTCGAAGCTAAGAGTCTAGGCTAAAACTCTAAGATAAAACTCTAAATTCTTAACTATAACTAAAGTAAAATTCTACTCTAAATAAAACTCTAAGATAACTCTAATTTAAAACTCTAAACTATTAATTAAAACTACACTAAACTAGAACTCTAACAAATACTCTAAGTTAATACTCTAAGCTAAAAATCTAAACTCTTAACTATTATTAAACTAAACTTCAACTCTAACTAAAACTCTAAGCTAAGACTCTAAGCTAAAACAATAAAGTAAACATAAAGTAAACTAAACTTCAACTGCAACTAAAACTCTAAGATATGACTCTAAGCTAAAACTCTTAAATAAAACTAAACTAAACTAGAACTCTAACAAAAACACTAAGCCAATACTCTAGGATAAAACTCTAAACTCTTAACTAAAACTTAACTAAACTACAACTTTAACTAAAACTCTAAGATATGACTCTAATCTAAAAC
This sequence comes from Artemia sp. Qi Xiang Cuo, assembly GCF_049724085.1. Classification (NCBI taxonomy): domain Eukaryota; kingdom Metazoa; phylum Arthropoda; class Branchiopoda; order Anostraca; family Artemiidae; genus Artemia; species Artemia sp. Qi Xiang Cuo. The sequence goes on from NC_142811.1 coordinate 47,356,978, forward strand.
TATAAATTCTTAACTATAACTAAAGTAAACTTCGACTCTAACTAAAACTCTAAGCTAACTCTAAGGTAAAACTCTAAACTCTTAATTAAAACTACACTAAACTAGAACTCTAACAAATACTCTAAGTTAAGACTCTAAGCTAAAAATCTAAACTCTTAACTATTATTAAACTAAACTTCAACTCTAACTAAAACTCTAAGCTAAGACTCTAAGCTAAAAACTCTAAACTCTTAACTAAAACTAAACTAAAATAGAACTCTAAAAAAAACTCTAAGCTAAAACTCTAAGCTAAAAATCTAAACTCTTAACTATTACTAAACTAAACTTCAACTCTAACTAAAACTCTAAGCTAAGACTCTAAGCTAAAAACTCTAAACTCTTAACTAAAACTAAAGTAAACTTCAACTCTAACTAAGACTCTAAGCTACTATTCTAAGGTAAAACTCCAAACTCTTCACTATAACTAAACTAAACTAGAACTCTAACAAAAACTCTAAGCTAATACTCTAAGATAAAACTTTAAAATCTTAACTAAAACTTAAATAAACTACAACTTTAGCTAAAACTCTAATCTATGACTCTAAGATAAAACTCTAAATTCTTAACTATAACCAAACCAAACTTCAATTCTAACTAAAACTCTAAGATAAGAGTTTAGGCTAAAACTCTCAACTCTTATTTATAACTAAACTAAACCTCAACTCTAACTAAAACTCTAAGCTAAGACTTTAAGCTAAAACTCTAAACTCTTAACTATACCTAAACTTCAACTCTAACTAAAACTCTAAGCTAAGACTCTAAGCTAAAAATCTAAACTCTTAACTAAAACTGAACTAAACTAGAACTCTAACAAAAACTCTAAGCTAAGACTCTAGGCTAAAACTCTAAACTCTTAACAAAAACTAAACTAAACTAAAAATCTAACTAAAACTCTAAGCTAAGACACTAAGCTAAAACTCTAAACTCTTAACTAAAACCAAACTAAACTAGAACTCTAACAAAAACTCTAAGCTAAGACTCTAGGCTAAAACTCTAAACTCTTAACTAAAACTTAACTAAACTAGAAGTCTAACTAAAACTCTAACATAAGACTCTATGCTAAAACTCTAAACTCTTAACTAAAACTAAACTAAACTAGAACTCTATCTAAAACTCTAAGATAAGACTCTAGGCTAAAACTCTAAAATCTTAACTATAGCTAAACTAAACTTCAACTCTAACTAAAACTCTACGCTAAGACTCTAAGCTAAAACAATAAAGTAAAGATAAACTAAAATAAACTTCAACTCTAACAAAAACTCTAATATATGACTCTAAGATAAAACTCTTAACTAAAACTAAACTAAACTATAAATCTAACAAAAAATCTAAGCTAAGACTATATGCTAAAACTCTAAACTCTTAACTATAACTAAACTAAACTTCAACTCTAACTAAAACTCTAAGCTAAGACTCTAAGCTAAAACAATAAAGTAAAACTAAAGTAAACTAAACTTCAACTGCAACTAAAACTCTAAGCTATGACTCTAATCTAAAACTCTTAACTAAAACTAAACTAAACTAGAACTCTAACAAAAACTCTAAGCCAAGACTATAGGCTAAAACTCTAAACTCTTAACTAAAACTTAACTAAACTACAACTTTAACTAAAACTCTAAGCTATGACTCTAAGCTAAAACTCTAAATTCTTAGCTATAACTAAAGTAAACTTCGACTCTAACTAAAACTCTAAGTTAAGACTCTAAGCTAAAAATATAAACTCTTAACTATTACTAAACTAAACTTCAACTCTAACTAAAACTATAAGCTAATAATATTATATAAAAAATCTAAAATCTTAACTAAAACTAAACTAAAATATAACTCTAACAAAAACTCTAAGCTAAGACTCTAAGCTAAAACTCAAAACTCTTAACTAAAACTAAAGTAAAATTCAACTCTAACTAAAACTCTAAGCTAAGATTATAAAGTAAAACTCCAAACTCTTCACTATAACTAAACTAAACTACAACTCTAACAAAACCTCTAGGATATAGACTCAAAGGTAAAACTATAAACTCTTAACTAAAACTAAACTACAACTTCAACAAAAACTCTAAGCTAAGACTCTAAGCTAAGACTCTAAGATAAGACTCTAGGATAAAACTCTAAACTCTTAACTAAAACTTAACTAAAATTTCAACTTTAAATAAAACTCTAAGCTATGACTCTAAGCTAAAACTCTAAACTCTTAACTATTAATAAACTAAACTTCAACTTTAACTAAAACTCTAAGCCAAGAGTCTAATCTAAAACTCAAAACTCTTAACTATAACTAAACTAAACTAGAACTCTAACAAAAACTCTAAGCTAAGACTCTAAGGTAGAACTCTAAACTCTTAACTAAAATTAAATTAAACTAGAACTTCAACAAAAACTCTAAGCTAAGACTATAAGCTAAGACTCTAGGCTAAAACTTTAAACTCTTAAATAAAACTAAAGTAAAATTCAAATCTAACTAAAACTCTAAGCTAAGATTCTAAAGTAAAACTCCAAACTCTTCACTATAACTAAACTAAACTAGAACTCTAACAAAAACTCTAGGCTCTAGACTCTAAGGTAAAACTCTAAACTCTTAACTAAAACTAAAATAAACTATAACTTCAACAAAAAATCTAAGCTAAGACTCTAAGCTAAGACTATAAGATAAGACTCTAGGCTAAAACTCTAAACTCTTAACTAAAACTAAACTAAAATTACAACTTTAACTAGAACTCTAAGATATGACTCTAAGCTAAAACTCTAAACTCTTAACTATTAATAAACTAAACTTCAACTTTAACTAAAACTCTAAGCCAAGAGGCTAAGCTAAAACTCAAAACTCTTAACTATAACTAAACTAAACTAGAACTCTAACAAAAACTCTAAGCTAAGACTCTAAGGTAGAACTCTAAACTCTTAACTAAAACTAAATTAAACTAGAACTTCAACAAAAACTCTAAGCTAAGACTCTAAGCTAAGACTCTATGATAAAACTCTAAACTCTTAACTAAAACTTAACTAAACTACAACTTTAGCTAAAACTCTAAGCTATGACTCTAAGCTAAAACTCTAAATTCTTAACTATAACCAAACCAAACTTCAACTCTAACTAAAACTCTAAGCTAAGAGTCTAGGCTAAAACTCTCAACTCTTATTTATAACTAAACTAAACTTCAACTCTAACAAAAAATCTAAGATATGACTCTAATCTAAAATTCTAAACTCTTAACTATAACTAAACTTCAACTCTAACTAAAACTCTAAGCTAAGACTCTAAGCTAAAACTCTAAACTATTAACTAAAACTAAACTAAACTAGAACTCTAACAAAAACTCTAAGCTAAGACTCTAGGCTAAAACTCTAAACTCTTAACTAATACTGAACTAAACTAGAAATCTAACTAAAACTCTAAGATAAGACTCTAGGCTAAAACTCTAAACTCTTAACTAAAACTAAACTAAACTAGAACTCTAAATAAAACTCTAAGATAAGAATATAGTCTAAAAATCTAAACTCTTAACTATAACTAAACTAAACTTCAACTCTAACTAAAACTCTAAGATAAGACTCTAAGATAAAACAATAAATTAAAAATAAAATAAACTACAACTCTAAAAAAAACTCTAAGCTAAAACTATAAGCTAAAAATCTAAAATCTTAACTATAAGTAAACTTCAACTCTAACTAAAGCTCTAAGCTAAGACTCTAAGCTAAAAATCAAAACTCTTAAATAAAACTAAACTAAATTATAAATCTAAATAAAACTCAAACCTAAGACTATAGTCTAAATCTATAAACTATTAAACAAAAATTAACTAAACTATAAGTATAAAAAAATATCTAAAATTATAATAGAGTATAACACTATAAAATATTAACAAAAACTAAACTAAACTACAACTATAAAAGAAACTATATTCTAATAATGTAATATAAAACTCTAAACTCTTAAATCAAAATAAAATAAAATAAAACTATAACTAAAAATATAATATAATACTCTAATCTAAGACTCTAAACTAAAACTAAACTAAACCAGAAATCTAAAAAAAACACTAATCTAAGACTGTAGGCTAAAACTCTAAACTATTAACTATAAATAAACTAAACTTCAACTCTAACTAAAACTCTAAGCTAAGACTCTAATATAAAACAATAAATTAAAACTAAATTAAACTAAACTACAACTTTAACTAAAACTCTAAGCTATGACTCTAAGCTAAAACTCTTAACTAAAACTAAACTAAACTAGAACTGTAACAAAAACTCTAAGCTATGACACTATGCTAAAACTCTTAATTATAACTAAACTAAACTAGAACTCTAACTAAACTCTATGCCAAGACTATAGGCTAAAACTATAAACTCTTAACTAAAACTTAACTAAACTACAACTTTAACTAAAACTCTAAGCTATGAATCTAAGCTAAAACTCTAAATTCTTAACTATAACTAAAGTAAACTTCGACTCTAACTAAAACTCTAAGCTAACTCTAAGCTAAAACTATAAATTATTAACTATAACTAAACTAAACTAGAATTCTAACTAAAACTCTATGTTAAGACTCTAAGATAAAAATCTAAAATCTTAAATATAATTAAAATAAACTTCAACTCTAACTAAAACTATAAGCTAAGACTATTAGCTAAAACAATAAAGTAAAACTAAAGTAAACTAAACTTCAACTGCAACTAAAACTCTAAGATATGACTCTAAGCTAAAAATCTTAACTAAAACTAAACTAAACTAGAACTCTAACAAAAACACTAAGCCAAGACTATAGGCTAAAACTCTAAACTCTTAACTAAAACTTAACTAAACTACAACTTTAACTAAAACTCTATTCTATGACTCTAAGCTAAAACTCTAAATTCTTAGCTATAACTAAACAAAACTTCGACTCTAACTAAAACTCTAAGCTAGGACTCTAAGGTAAAACTATAAACTCTTAATTAAAACTACACTAAACTAGAACTCTAACAAATACTCTAAGTTAAGACTATAAGCTAAAAATCTAAACTCTTAACTATTATTAAACTAAACTTCAAATATAACTAAAACTCTAAGCTAAGACTCTAATCTAAAAACTCAAAACTCTTAAATAAAACTAAAATAAAATAAAACTCTAAAAAAAACTCTAAGTTAAAACTCTAAGCTAAAAATCTAAACTCTTAACTATTACTAAACTAAACTTCGACTGTAACAAAAACTCTGAGCTAAGACTATAAGCTAAAAACTATAAACTCTTAACTAAAACTAAAGTAAACTTCAAATCTAACTAAAACTCTAAGCTAAGATTCTAAGGTAAAACTCAAAACTCTTCACTATAACTAAACTAAACTACAACTCTAACAAAAACTATAATCTAAGACTTTAAGGTAAAACTTTAGGCTAAAACTCTAAACTCTTAACCAAAACTTAACTAAACAACAACTTTAGCTAAAACTCTAAGCTATGACTCTTAACTAAAACTCTAAATTCTTAACTATAACTAAACCAAACTTCAATTCTAACTAAAACTCTAAGCTAAGACTTTAAGCTAAAACTCTCAACTCTTATTTATAACTAAACTAAACCTCAACTCTAACTAAAACTCTAAGCTAAGACTTTAAGCTAAAACTCTAAACTCTTAACTATACCTAAACTTAAACTCTAACTAAAACTATAATCTAAGACTCTAAGCTAAAAATCTAAACTCTTAACTAAAACTAAACTAAAATACAACTATAACAAAAACTCTAATCTAAGACTCTAGTATATAACTATAAACTCTTAACTAAAACTAAACTAAACTACAAATCTAACTAAAACTCGAAGCTAAGACTCTAAGCTAAAACTCTAAACTCTTAACTAAAACCAAACTAAACTAGAACTCTAACAAAAACTCTAAGCTAAGACTCTATTCTAAAACTCTAAACTCTTAACTAAAACTGAACTAAACTAGAAGTCTAACTAAAACTCTAAAATAAGACTCTAAGCTAAAACTATAAACTCTTAACTAAAACTAAACTAAAATATAACTATAACAAAAACTCTAATCTAAGAATATAGGTTAAAACTCTGAACACTTAACTATTACTAAACTAAACTTCAACTATAACTAAACCTCAAAGCTAAGACTCTAAGATAAAACAATAAAGTAAAACTAAACTAAAATAAACTTAAAATCTAAATAAAACTCTAAGCTATGACTCTAAGCTAAAACTCTTAACTAAAACTAAACTAAACTAGAACTCTAACAAAAACTCTAAGCTAAGACTATAGGCTAAAACTCTAAACTCTTAACTATAACTAAACTAAACTTCAACTCTAACTAAAACTCTAAGCTAAGACTCTAAGCTAAAACAATAAATTAAAACTAAACTAAACTAAACTTCAACTGCAACTAAAACTCTAATCTATGACTCTAATGTAAAACTCTAAACTAAAACTAAACTAAACTAGAACTCTATATAAAACAATAAGCCATGACTATATTATAAGACTATAAACTATTAACTAAAAATGAACTAAACTACAACTGTAACTAAAACTCTAATCTATGACTCTAAGCTAAAACTCTAAATTCTTGGCTATAAATAAAGAAAACTTCGACTATAACTAAAACTCTAAGCTAAGACTCTAAGCTAAAACTCTAAACTCTTAACTATTACTAAACTAAACTTCAACTCTAACTAAAACTCTAAGCTAAGACTCTAAGCTAAAAGCTCTAAACTCTTAACTAAAACTAAACTAAACTATAACTCTAACAAAAACTCTAAGATAAGACTATAGGCTAAAACTCTAAACTCTTAACTAAAACTAAAGTAAACTTCAACTCTAACTAAAACTCTAATCTACGACTCTATGGTAAAACTCCAAACTCTTAACTATAACTAAACTAACCTATAACACTAAAAAAACCTCTCTGATATAGACTCTAAGGTAAAACTATAAAATATTAACTAAAAATAATATAGAACTTCAACAAACAATATAAGATAATACTCTAATATAAGACTATAAGCTAAGACTCTAGTATAAAACTATAAAAAATTAAATAAAAATTAAATAAAATTAACAAATAAACTAAAACACTAAGATATGAATCTCATCTAAAACTCTAAACTCTTAACTAAAACTAAAATAAAATTCAAATTTAACTAAAACTCTAAGCAAAGAGGCTAAGCTAAAACTCAAAACTCTTAACTATAACTAAACTAAACTAGAACTCTAACAAAAACTCTAAGCTAAGACTCTAAGGTAGAACTCTAAACTCTTAACTAAAACTAAACTAAACTAGAACTTCAACAAAAACTATAAGCTAAGACTTTAAGCTAAGACTCTAGGCTAAAACTTTAAACTCTTAACTAAAACTAAAGTAAACTTAAACTCTAACTAAAACTCTAAGCTAAGATTCTAAAGTAAAACTCCAAACTCTTCACTATAACTAAACTAAACTAGAACTCTAACAAAAACTCTAGGCTCTAGACTCTAAGGTAAAACTCTAAACTCTTAACTAAAACTAAACTAGAACTTCAACAAAAACTCTAATCTAAGACTCTAAGCTAAGACTCTAAGATAAGACTCTAGTCTAAAACTATAAACTATTAACTAAAATTTAACTAAAACTACAACTTTAAATAAAACTCTAAGCTATGACTCTAAGCTAAAACTCTAAACTCTTAACTATTAATAAACTAAACTTCAACTTTAACTAAAACTCTAAGCCAAGAGGCTAATCTAAAACTCAAAACTCTTAACTATAACTAAACTAAACTATAACTCTAACAAAAACTATAAGCTAAGACTCTAAGGTATAACTCTAAACTCTTAACTAAAACTAAATTAAACTAGAACTTCAACAAAAACTCTAAGCTAAGACTTTAAGCTAAGACTCTAGGCTAAAACAATAAACTCTTAACTAAAACTTAACTAAACTACAACTTTAGCTAAAACTCTAAGCTATGACTCTAAGCTAAAACTCTAAATTCTTAACTATAACTAAACCAAACTTCAACTCTAACTAAAACTCTAAGCTAAGACTTTAAGCTAAAACTCTAAACTCTTAACTATACCTAAACTTCAACTCTAACTAAAACTCTAAGCTAAGACTCTAAGCTAAAACTCTAAACTCTTAACTAAAACTAAGCTAAACTATAACTCTAACAAAAACTATAATATAAGAATCTAGGATAAAACTCTAAACTCTTAACAAAAACTAAAATAAACTAGAAATCTAAATAAAACTCTAATATAAGACTCTAGGATAAAACTCGAAACTCTTAACTAAAACTAAACTAAACTTAAACTCTAACTAAAACTCTAAGCTAAGACTATGCTAAAACTATAAAGTAAAAATAAACTAAACTAAACCAAAACTAACTAAAACTCTAAGCTATGACTCTAAGCTACTAAACTAAACTTTTAACTAAATCTAAACTAGAACTCTAACAAAAACTCTAAGCTAAGACTGTAGTCTAAAACTCTAAACTATTAACTAAAACTAAACTAAACTTCAACTCTAAATAAAACTCAAAGATATGACTCTAAGATAAAACTCTAAACTATAAATAAAATAAACCATAACTCTAAATAAAACTATAAGCTAAGAATAAAGTATAAAAGTATAAATCCTTAAATGTAACTAAACTGATATACAACTCTAACTAAAACTCTAAGTTGGGACTCTATGCTCAAAGACAAAGCTCTTCACTAAAACAAAAATTAAATACAACTTCAACAAAAACTCTTATCAAATATTCTAAGATTAAAAATAAAAAATCTCAAATAAAACTAATCTAAGCTATAACTCTAACAAAAACTCTAATCTAAGACTCTAAGCTAAAATTCTAAACTCTAAACTATAACTAAAGTTAACTTCAACTCTAACTAAAACCCTAAGCTAAGACTCTAAGGTCAAACTCCAAACTCTTAACTAAAACTAAACTAAACTAGAATTTCAAAAAAAACTCTAAGCTAAGACTCTAAGCTAAGACTCTAGGCTAAAACTCTAAACTCTTAACTAAACCTTAACTAAAATAACAACTTTAACTAAAACTCTAAGCTATGACTCTAAGCTAAAACTCTAAATTCTTAACTATTACTAAACTAAACTTCAACTCTAACTAAAACTCTAAGCTAAGACGCTAAGCTAAAACTCTAAACTCTTAAATAAAACTAAACTAAACTAGAACTTCAACAAAAACTCTAAGCAAAGACTCTAAGCTAAAAAATCTAAACTCTTAACTAAAAGTAAACTAAACTAGAACTCTAACAAAAACTCTAAGCTAAGACTCTAAGCTAAAACTCTAAACTCTTAACTAAAACTAAATTAAACTTAACTACAACTAAAACTCTAAGCTATGACTCTAAGGTAAAACTCCAAATTCTTAACTAAAACTAAACTAAACTAGAACTCTAACAAAAACTCTAAGCTAAGACTCTAAGGTAAAACTCTAAACTCTTAACTAAAACTAAACTAAACTAGAACTTCAACAAAAACTCTAAGCTAAGTCTCTAAGCTAAGACTCTAGGCTAAGACTCTAAAGTCTTACACTAAAACTGAACTAAAACTACAACTTTAACTAAAACTCTAAGCTATTACTCTAAGCTAAAACTCTAAATTCTGAACAACTACTAAACTAACTTTCAAGTCTAACTAAAACTCTAAGCTAAGACTCTAAGCTAACACTCTAAACTCTTAACTAAAACTAAACTAAACTAGAACTTCAACAAAAAATCTAAGCTAATAATATGATCTAAAACTCTATAATCTTAACTAAAGCTAAACTAAACTAGAACTCTAACAAAAAATCCAAGCTAAGACTCTAAGCTCTTTACTAAAACTTAAGTTAACTTCAACTCTAAATAAAACTAAGCTAAGACTCTAGGCTAAAACTCTATGCCAATGGGTTAAAGAAAAAACCAGAAAAATGTTGGATAATTTCTAAGTCTAAAATATTCAGTCCAAAAAACTTAAAAAAAATTCAAAAAGAGAGGCAGGAAGGGAGTGGCTCAGGGACCTTTGGGGGCGCGGGGGGCATTTGGGGGCCCAGGGGGTCTTTGGGGGCTCAGGGGCTCGGGGGGCTTTTGGGGAATTGGGGGGTCTTTGGGGGCTCTGGGGCCTTTCGGGGCCGGGGGGCCGTTTCGGGCGCCGATGAGCCCTTAAGGGACCGGGAGCCTTTGGGGCCCGGGGAGGGCCCTTTTGGGTTGGGGTAGGGGGCCCTTTGGGGTTGGGGTAGGGGACCTCACAACATTGATCAAATGGAACTTGTGTATTATAACGACCACAGAGTTTCGCCCCAATCATCTTCTAAATCATCTTCTAAAATCATCTTCTAAAATGTCTCAAACGGTTTCGCCTAAATAATCTCTAAATTATTTCTGCGTGTTCCTTTTGTTTCGGCATCCCTTCACTGTCACATTTGAAATTCCCAGGAAAAAATTCCCGCCTTAATCTCTTCATCTCTATAGTGTTCCTAGCTAAACTATTAAGGTTTTGATAGAATATCAATTTATCTCTCTGACTTAAAGATCAGAGAAGCCGTATTTAAAAAAGGATTTTTCTATCCCTTTAGACTCCCACATAATTCCAAGATAACAAGTGATGTCATTTCTAATTCCTGACACTAAAGAACAGAGAAGCCATATTTAAAAGTAGAATATTAATTTATCTCTGTCACTAAAGACCATTTATCCCTCAGAACTAAAGACCAGAGAAGCCATATTTGTTTCTTAATTCCCCTTTTCGGATCAATATATTCCCCACCGATTATGTAAATCAATTTCTCAGAAATCCACTTCCCCCTCTTGTTCTAGATCAGTACATCTCTTCTCGTCAATGCGCATTTGCAAACTTCCCCCTGGAGTCATTACACCTAGACGAACAACAACAAATCAATTGACCTTGACCTCATTAGACTCGATCGATAATCCTTGAATAAATTATGTCCTATCGGCGATAGACTCAATTGTAGATGGCAGCACATGTGTTCGCGTGGTACCTCTTGATAGCTTCCTACTAGCATATATTAAATACGTAACCTCCTAACCGGTACTGGTGCATTATGCGGGCACCGCTATATACTCTATGTGGAATGTCAAGCAGGAAATACTACAGTCAAACGGGAGAGACAGATACCCGGTTATAATGGTTTATGAACAAATTAATAAGAATTACAAGTTACAATTACGTGCCCAGAACTTCACGCACACTTCACAGAGATAGTTATTCTTATTGACTACCGTATGTCTAGAAATTCTTAGTTCTTCCTCACACTTGACAATAGACGAGCATTCTTTGGTCCAGAAATAAATTAAACGAACTGCAGTAAGGAATTGTATTTTACTATTAGCAAACCACGTATTGACATGCAAACCGAATTTTCGCTTGTATCTCCGTACACAGCACCTCCACCATATTGTCCAATATGCTTCTCATACAAATATAAAGTCATGATGTGTCCATTTTCGCACTCTTTTGTCTTGGTCAATAGCCCCTTATCCTGTTAAAATTCAATTGCCTCTTGTTCTGTCTTTGGCAAATCCCAAATTGTTATTTTGACATTCATATTAGATCAATTACACTTTAAAAACTGTTTTAGTACAGGGTATCTGTCTCTCCCGTTTGACTGCAATTCCTGTTTGACATTCCTCTTACAGTATATAGCGGTGCCCGCATAATGCACCAGTACTACCTAACCTAACCTAGGTACCTTCCCCAACCATAAACTCCAAAAGAAATCGTTTAAATATTGTAACTCACTTATAAACCATGGATTTGTCATCATTTATCTATAGCGGTCTCTGGCAAAAAGCCCGTTTGACGGGTTCCGTGACTGGTTTCCTTGATACAGTGTATAGCCTTGGGCCCACATAATGTACCAGTTAGTCCGGGAGCCAGACCACTATCATGTGACAACTAGGTGGACAGAAAGACAAAGTCAGTTTGACAATAGCTTCCGACTATATCGATCACGTTGAATCCGAATATGGGTGGGGGCAAAGTTGGAGATCACGGCTTGACCTTGTAAAAGCAAACAAACACCCTTTTTAGGCCTTTAAAACGTGTACAGACTGTTTATTTTTTTTCTAAGGTTGTACCACTCCAATTTAGTGCTGCGACATCTCAATTTGGTCCTAATATGGTCGTCTCATAGAATGTGTTAAATTTTTTCCGATATCTTGTATAGCCCAGGAGGTATAGGCTAATATTTATTAATTTTCCCCCAATATCTCAAAATTCAAAGGTTCATTTTCAACTAAACCACGTATTTCGGACCTTTCTATAATTTTGTGTTTTTCATTCTTTTCCAAAATTTACCTTTCGTCTTTAGCTCCACATTGCCGTAGAGTTCAAAGGTTAAACTGTTCGGTGAAGCCGTGTAGAATTTTTGAAAAAGTATAGGGCAAAAAATATATGCAAAAATTCATTTTTCCAAAATGATGATTTGACACATCTTTTATGCTAGAATTTAACGCCAAATCGGAATATGAACTTTACTTTTCAACCAGATATCAACTTCTTTATTTTTTTTTTCTTAATTCAAAATGTATTTATAATGCTGACTGATTTTCAGTTTATCTGCTGATAATAACGGGACAGTGAGAGTCTCCCTACAAATCATAATCCAAGAACATGCCCTGGTCATCTTCAAAGATTGCCATCTATTAAGTCAACCTTTCAATATAGATGTGAAAGATTAAGTGATTGTGAGTGTTTGAAAACATTGTTTATGTCACGTGTGCAGTGGGCAAAAGCCCGTAAGCACTATCAACAACAACAACAATTTTGTGAACTCTGCTGCTGATTAAACTTGAGGTTGGTAATGTGACTGAGAAGCTGTACTGTTAGTGGTTAGAGCTAAGAATAGGAACTGAACGACGCCTAATGCCTGCCTTATGTAACTGTGTAATGTATTTCATTGTATTACATTGAATCAGACAAAGAAGCAAGTACTTTTGATGAGCTGTCAGATTTAATGTCTGCGTTCATGAATTGCGGAGGCTCCTTTGACAACCTAGACAACCACCTGGAATCTATGAAGCCTTTGATGAACCAGTTCAACAAGTCGCGTGAAAAAAACCTTACAACGAATTTATGTATGGAGTATATGAATCTTGTGCTGATTTTTCTCCATTTCCTGATTGCAGAGCGTGGGGGAGATTTTGAAGGTCATATTATTGGTGTAATCCTCATGTTGCCGTATTTGACAGCTGCGGTGTATTATAAGTACACTACATGCCTACTCCAGTGTTTGAATGACATGAAAACCTTGCCACCTAGCTTGCATGATATCTTTGTCAAAGGACTATTAAACGTGAAGCAGAAAAATTGCAAGATGAATTGTGTTTCCCCAGATCATGCACTGGAATCCACACTCAACCTTGAATCAAAACAACAGGGAGGTATAAAGGGAGTCACACCGAACTCAATGGCAGTTGCCAAGCGGACTACCACCATATCATTCTGTGCTGCGGTTTCCTGTGCCCTTTATGGACTTGCTCGAATTGAGAGCAAGGGTGAATTTGATGGTGAAGGAAGCAAAAATGAAACCTTTGAGAAGTGCTGAGAAAACCTTGTCAGTAATGTGGTCTCTGTTGTTGAAGACCATATTGATCCCTTTACATGTGATGAGGAATCATTGGTGAATATCATTTCAAATCTAGTCACTGATAAAGCAGTGGCAAAGAGCCTCCTGAGTGCACGTGCTTGTGGTTTAAAAGCATTGGAAGCATACTTCGATAGAAAACCCAACCCCTTTTCCAAGGTTAAAGTAAAGACTATAGATTGCGATACAAAACAAGCCAAACGTTCAATGCCCAAGACCGGTAGCAGCGTTTATGCTGAGTTGGAAGCTGTTAAAAGGATGTTGGTTACTGTTGGCACTAGTCAAGGATCTACGCTTGAGATGCTAAGTAAGATCATGCTCACGAGCTTTTGCCCTACGCCCCAGCAATATTTGAAGCAGTAGCTAGTGAGCGTATTAAACTTCGATCCGGTACGAAGTCAAGTTTTCTCAAGTTCATTCGCACCTCTCTAAGTTTTGAAAGTTGACCTAGCGAAGTTTCGATTAACACGATCACGGGAACTAGTGTGGTGGTAGATTTCATGCCGTTAATTAGGTCGCAAGTGGCAGACAAAACCGAAACCGTTGAGGCATTTTCGATAAGAATCCTTGCAAGGCTCTTAAATCGACTCCCAAAATCTAATACCGAGTTGCATATTGTAGCTGATCGGTATGACGGCGTGTACGGCCTTGTAAACATTTCCGGGAATCCTATTGTTCAAGAAGACAGTAGTGGATGTCATGAGCGGAAAGGAAATACAGTAACAAAGAGTTTTATCGTTACGAAGATCATGGTGCTAGAAAACTGGGATATTTTGCTTATGCAGTCAGATAGTAAGGCAAGACTTATCCAATGTATTTTTGAATTGTGGAGCCAGGTCTGTCTTTCTGAATTAAAATTTACCATTTACCTCTCTGGTGGATTCAGTGATGGAATGAAGATGCTAAAACTGGTCCCATCCAAAATGACTATAGATCCAAACCCGGACTGCGAAGCGAACTTGTGCAGCACATATGAAGAAGCAGACACGCGTGTTGCTCTCCATGTTGCCGAATGCTACAGAAATGGATGTTCCCAAGTAATTGTTGAAGCAAATGAAATAAACATCGTTGTCATTTTATTACAAAACTATCTCGAAATATTCCTCAGCAGGTGTGACCCAGGCTATGAACCCGATCTTTACGTTCAGTTCCATAACAAACTCTTTTCGATCCATAAAATTGTGAAAAGAACATCGTGGGCTGTTGTAGAGTCAATAGGGCTGCTACAATGCATTAGTGGATGTGATACGGTCAGTTTTTTCTTCTCGAAGGAAAAAAAACATTTGCTACATCTGCGATTAAATCACAGCTCATTCAAGAAAGTGCTGATCTTAAACGGAAAGTGAGGAGTGATATCAAAAACATCATTATGTACGAGCCCGAAATCTTGCGTATCTGTAAGAAATTGACTGTATCGGTATATAGCAAAAAACAGTCCGAATTTGATTCTCTCAATGACCTCCAAATTCATTTATTTCCCAGAAAAAAAGAACTTGAACAGCTTACCCCCAACAGATGGTTCTTTCGTGTATCACGTCAAGAGAGCAATACTTCAGTAGAGCATTATTCTTCAGGCTGTGATTCCTAAGCCCTATATCTTCAACCCACTTGAGTTTAGCTGGACCCATCACGACATTTTAGGAGTCAGTCCAGTGACTTCAGCGCTGACCCCCTGGCCTCCATCTGTCAACAAGGCTTCAACCTTTTGTTACTGTAAAACTGTGTGTGATAAAAAGTTCCCTTGTTTGGGGATAAGGCCACGCGACATTCTTTGTGCATGTGGTGGGCGATGTGGTGCCGACAGCGACGATTCGCACGAGGATTAGCGGGATTTTTTTTTGTATGTTCAAGGAAAACCGTTGGGATGTGCGGGAATAGTATTTTGACAGGCTTTACCTGTAGCTTTACTTACAGTACTTAAAATAATAAACACTCTTTAATCATGTTACAGATTTAAGCTTTCAGCTTATGTAGAGCATGGTTCATCCGTGGCCATTTACTACCTTGAAAAGCTTCGTAGGTTGTTTATAATCTGGATTTACAACTATATTTGTAACAAAATCGGAGTTTACAGCAAATTAAATAGCATATAGCAACTAAAGTTGAAACACGATGACCAAGTTAACACTACCGTTGGACTCGGTGTCAAAATTTGGAATAAAACATGTCCTGCAATACCATTAATAAAAAAAAAATACGCCTACAAATAAGTAATTAGCCTATAACATCGAAGTTAAGATTGGGCTTAGAAGTAAAGTCCCTATTCGGATTTGGCATTAAAAAAGAAAAAGAAGCTGATTTTTGGTTGGAAAGTAAAGTTCATATTCGGATTGGGCGTTAAATTCTAGCATAAAAGATGTGTCACATCATCATTTTGGAAAAATGTATTTTTGCATATATTTTTTGGCCTATACTTTTTCAAAAATTCTACACTGCTTCACCGAAAAGTTTAAGCTTTGAACTTTACGGCAATGTGAAGCTAAACACGAAAGGTAAATTCTGGAAAAGATTGAAAAACAAAAAAATTATAGAAAGGTCCGAGATACGTGGCTTAGTAGAAAATGAACCTTTGAATTTTGAGATTTTCGGGGATTTTCTTAGCTCTAACCACTAACAGTACAGCTTCTCAATCACACTATCAACCTCAAGTTTAATCAGCAACAGAGTTCAGAAAATTGTTGTTGTTGTTGATAGTGTTTCCGGGCTGCCCACTGCACACGTGACATAAACGATGTTTTCAAACACTCACAATCACTTAATCTTTCACAACTATATTGAAAGGTTGGCTTAATAGATGGTAATCTTTGAAGATGACCAGAGCAGGTTCTTGGCTTAGGTTTTGTAGGGAGACTGTCATTGTCCCATTCTTATCAGCAGATAAACTGAAAATCAGTCAGCATTGTAAATACATTTTGAATTAAGACAAAAAAAGAGGTTGATATTTGGTTGAAAAGTAAAGTTCATTTTCGGATTGGGCGTTAAATTCTAGTATAAAAGATGTGACACATCATCATTTTGGAAAAATGAATTTTTGCATATATTTTTTGGCCTATAATTTTTAAAAAATTCTTCACGGCTTCACCAAACAGTTTAAGCTTTGAACTCTACGGCAATGTGAAGCTAAATACGAAAGATAAATTCTGGAAAAGAATGAAAAACACAAAAATTATAGAAAGGTCCAAGATAACGTGGTTTAGTTGAAAATGAACCTTTGAATTTTGAGATTTTTGGGGAAAATTAATAAATATTAGCCTATAGCTCCTGGGCTATTTAAGATACTTGAAAAAATTTAACATATTCTATGAGAAGACTATATTAGGACCAAATTGAGATGTCGCACCACTAAATCAGAGTGGTACAACCTTAGAAAAAAATAAACAGTCTGTACAAGTTTTATAGTCCTAAAAAGGGTGTTTTTTACTTTTACAAGGTCAAGCCGTTATCTCCAACTTTGCCCCCGCCCATATTCGGATTCAGCGTGATTGATATTGTCGGAAACTATTCTCAAACTGACTGTGTCTTTTTGTCCACCTGAACTCAGAAATAAACAAGATACGCTTTAGTGGCTCCCGGACTAAGTCACAGAATTTTTTATGGGGGGATATATTTCAAGGTGAAAAAGAGATTTTAAGGAAGAAGTGGGGTATTTTCAGACTTGATTTTCTCTTATTCTGAAACTAAATTTGAAAAAGTATTTTCCTTTCAACAAAAGTAATGATCAGTATTAAAACTTAAAAGAAGCAGAAGTTATTATATATATTATAGAAGTTGGCCCATCCTCTACGTGTCACCCATTTCACTAATATTTTTTAATGCTATAAAACAATTTTGTATTAAAATTTACTGACCCTTTCGTTTCAACAGTCGTGAGTCCGTGTATGGTGTACCAGACAAATACATTAAAGTGATTAGTGCTATGTACGAGAATAACAGTGCTGCGGTTAAGTTTGGAAATTAGGTTAGCAGCTGGTTTTGTATTAAATCAGGAGTTAAGCAGGGTTGTTCTCCTTTATATGGATTATTTTGATGGATTTCGTATTCATCAGGAAAGGAGCACAGGAAAGGTAATTGGAGACCACGAAATCGAATGGGGAGGAAAAGTCTCCTGGACTTAGATTATGCTGATGATTTAAGCATCCTAGAGGAAAATGTGAGCAAAATGAATGAACTTTTAGAGGTTTTACGATTTTAGAGTGCTAGAATAGGTTTGAAAGTTGATGTTAAGAAGACTAAGTCGCTAAGGCTAGGAATAAGTGAAGATGTAAAGGTGACGTTCGGTAATGAAAAGATTGATCAAGTGGGCAGCTTCACTTACCTTTGTTGTATTATTAGTAAAGATGGTGGTAGCAGTGAAGATGTTAAAAGTAGAATACCCAAGGATCAGGGTGTTTTTTCACAGTTAAATAAAGTTTGGAAGATTAGGAAGATAAGTCTGATAACCAAGATTAGAATATTGGAAGCTACAGTGATGACAGTAGTCAAATATCGCTCTGAAAAATAGGCACTTTGGAGAGCGGATGAAGATTTGTTAGATGTTTTCCAGAGAAATTGCTTAAGGACTGCTCTGGGTACCCGGCTGAATGACCGTATTTCAAACAATAGGCTGTATGAAAAATTTGATTCAATACCACTTTCTAGCGCTATAATGAAAGAAAGGTTGAGGTGGCTAGGGCACGTTGTGCAGATGAAGGATAACAGATTGTCGAAGATAGTGCTTTTTGGCCAACCGTCTAAGGCTAAACAGAAAGCAGGTCGTCCACGTCTTGGGTTGGAGGACGTCATAAAGAAAGATTTAAAGGAAATGAGAACTTCATGGGAGGGTGTAGAAAGGAAGGCTTTAAATATATTGGGATTGAGGAGGGATGTGTGTAGCTGTGTTGGCTTCAGGTGGCTTGGTGCTGCGGTGAGTTGTTAGTAGTAGTAGTAGTAGTAGATACAAGGGGGACTAGGAACTCTAATTTTATGATAATTGACAATCAATCTGGGCTTTTAGATGTTCATTTTTTCGCCCATCAAATGAGACTCTTCTAACCAAGGTATCGGAAAAACAGTCGTTCTCAAAGAACTGCGGAAAAGGTCAAACTTTAGTGTAAAGAACGATGAATTGAAATGAGAACAATCCATCTCATATACAGAACAATTTCTTTCTGTTTTGGGCTTTAAGATTGAAAAATCTGGTTTTATTTATTTATTAACGCATTTTAAGGTCAAAATTGTCAGAATATTCTTAAGTGAATAGTGTTGAGAATTTCCGATCTATTGTTCATACCTAATATAGCAATTTTTTCAGCCTTTTGAGAATAATTTTTATAAAAGAAGAAAGAAATATTTTTATAGAACTAAATCAATGACTGTATACAAAAAGATTTTAACTGTTTGATTAATTTTGCAAAGTATTTCTTTCTTATCTTAGCGTAATATATCACTAAATTGATTGCATCAGAGAATTCATTGCTGAGCTTTTAAGCTTATATCTACAAAAATATGGAATTTCACTTTCTATCAGAAGAATGATTGTGACTATCTTTTTTGTTGATTCATTTTCCTGGGATTGGCCGTATCAAACCAATAGTCCTGGCAAAGATGAGTGATAAAGGGTGAAGTTTAAAGTTTTCGTACCCTTGTTAAGTTGCCAAGATATTGTATGAAGAAAACGAACACAGTTTGTCGTGCGTTCCACCACTGAGTCAAATATTTGTTCTTTCGGACGCTGGATCGGCCAACATGATTTCTCAGAAATCATAAATGAGTAGAATCTTGACAAGAAGAATAAGCTTTTCAACTCCGTCTTGTACGAAAAATACAAGCAGAACTTTCCAACAAAAGAAGTCTATAGATCGTATACTGACCGACCGTGGATCACACCTGAGATTAAAGCCCTTATCAAACAGCGTGGCCGGTCTTATGATGCTCGATTGTGCAACAAAGTCGTTGCTCTTTGTCGCACAGCCAGAAGAACTTACGCATCTAGCCATTTTGATCCTACCCTATTCAGTTACAGCAAAATATGGCATGAGTCAATATAAAGGTTAACAGGCCAAACCCGTGATCCTCACTTAAAGGTCCTGAAAGAGGACGACACTTACGTAACAGCTGCTCAGGTTAATGGTTTTTTTTTTGCTGGTATTTGCAGCACTTACCCAAGTTTCTCACAAGAGGAACTAGCTGCAGTCCTTGACACTAATGCACCTTGTGAACAACGGCCGTCAGTTGAGCCCCATCAAGTGTGCACAGAACTATTGAAGCTCAAACCTCGTAGCTCCTCATATACTGGGGAAATCGCAGTGTGTCTCCTTCATGAATTTGCGCCCTTCTTTGCTACCCCTCTCTCTAGTATCATCAACCTTTGCATAACACTCGGAAAATTTTCTAATCCCTGGAAAAGTCCTACATCAAAGTGATCCCTAAGAAATCCCCGCCAAAATCATGCGATGACTTAAGGCCTATCTCGCTGACTCCCTGCATGGCCAAGGTAACAGAGACCTTCGTTGCAAGACTGCTGATGAGTGATATAGAACCAAATATAGACCCTTCCCAGTACAAATGTCTCAGCGGCTCCAACCCATCAATCTACTTAGTGCGTCTGTATGACGACATTCCATTTTGGCTCAAGAAAGGGAAAAGCTTCGTAGACTTGGCCCTAGCTGATTACAGAAAAGCTTTCTATCTCATCAAACACATTATCACTCTCAATAACCTAAGTGAAATGGGTGCCAAAAGTGACTTGCTGCGTCTAGTCACTGATTTTCCTCCCCAGCGGGAGCAGTGCATTTTCGCTCTCAGCGAAGACGATTCCAATTCTGCATTCCTCTCAATCACTTGCGGTGTCCCCCAGGGCACTAAAGTAGCTGGAATTATTTTCCTCGCTGTTATTAACTTCATCGTGCGTACTTTCAAGGACAGATATACATTCGTTGATGATCTGTCATTCTTACTCAAATACCTACTAGAAGGCTAATCAATGATCCCCCTTTTTGATCCTAGTCACGATTTTTCAGAATGAATGCGAGCAAGCTAGCCTTACCCTCAATAAGAAGAAGTGCAAGGTGTTGCGTTTCAACCTTCATAAATCGGAATTTCAGAAGCCCCCTACCTTGTTTAAAACAGTTGGCAGTGAGAACATTTGTGGGGTAATTTCCTCCATTGACTGCAAGCTCAACAAACGACGTGACCTTGTGCAAAAAGGGTATGCAACGCTGCAGTCACTGGATACCATGAAGCGGTTTGGGTTCAGTGTGAATTCAATAAAGCTTGCCTTCAAGACTTATATCCTACCCATCATTGAATATGTGTGCCCAGTGCGGGGTCCTAGTGTGCAGTTAAGTGCTGGGATGTGTCAAGATATCGAAGCTATCCAAATACGGGCTTGTAAGATTTTGCTGGGTTAGGTCTTCACTACTTATGACAATGCGCTTAAGGTTTTTAGACTCGAGTCACTTTTTAGACGCCGTCAGAGACATATTTGCCAGTTCGTCCATTTCCTGCTCCTTAGCAGCAAAACCGGGACGATCCTGTCCCCACTAGCCCCCGTTACGTCCCTTACCCGGAGACAATACAAGCTCAACCCAGTGACATCCCCTACGACAAGCTACCAGCTTTCCTTTGTCCCCTTTTTACAGACATGGTCAACAAATCCTAAGAAAAGTAATATGGTTTTATTCATCTTTTGTTGTCGTTTGTGTGATTTAACTTTGTCGCATTTCTAAAAACCCTCGGTATTAGTGTTTTTAGTCCTAAAAAGAGTAAGTTTAATAAAATATGTCTATGTCTATATCTATGTCACCCCGGGGCTGCAATTTAATACCATGGCAGCATTAACCTAGAGTTTTAATTTCTGCTTCCCACTCTCTGAGAAGCCAATAGCAGACCATCCTTAGTGAGATGGTCGATGTAAAAGAATATTCTTTCTTTCACGTCAGTCAGTTCATGGTCAACAGCGTGGGACTCAAAAGTGAAAAAAACTGTTCTACAGATATTCACTAGTTTTGTATACATTGGGCAGCTGATCTTCCTTTGAGATCTGCACTATTGCAGATGAGTATGATTAAAAGTGTAATTATACCATCCATAAAGCCTATACAGAGGATAAGCAGATTAAATTAAGAATTTTAATTCCTGTATTGAAGAAATATGTGACTCTCATACTAGAGGGTTCGTACGCTCCAAGTCTCACTATAACAAGTGTAATCAGTGGGAAAATGCATATCCTAGTATGATTGAAAAAACCCTAAACAGATTTTCGGTTATATCTAAGAGACTGGTACCGTCGTGGTTTTAATTTTTGGGAAGAAGAACTTCGTATACACTTTAATAGTTGGAACAACAAGAGAGTAACTTTCCTACGTAATCACTGTGATGACAATGTCTATCATGATTATATGCCCACTGATTAATGCTTTGCTGCTACAGAAAATGATTCTTCATTTAAGTATTTTATGTGTGATATTGCTTCGAATAAGCAAATTGAAAAAATGTGAATCTTACAATGTCAATGAAAAAAGTATCATTGACTTAACCAAGATATAAAATAAAAATAAAGTTACATTGTATTGGAGGAGGTGTGATCCTGACTTTTAAATAAAAGATTAGTATACAGTAAATATAAATGATCTTCCACATCTACTGGCTGTTGTCGATGAGCCCATTTTATAAAAGAAGAAAAAGAAAGAACCTAATCAAGAAAACAAAAAGGCGTTTTGTTCATACATTCTTATTAGCAAACAAATTTACAACATTATTAAAACACATTATTTTTTATGGCACTAAAATCAATATTATACAGGTATTAAAGTGTATTTTCTACTACAAAATCATTCATTTGAGGGCTGGCTACGTAAATGCTTAGAATTTCATTGTATGTATAGCCACGACATCGAAAAACGAAGTGCAATAGTGCATGAAAATCACATGTTTTGGTTGATATATATTGCACTCTCTTCCGGTTTTTCAAAGTAGATTTACCCTTGCTTTCAACGAAGCTTTTGACATGTGGAGTCTAGAATGTCTATGATAGGCCAAGAGGATTGATCAATTGTATATGATTAATTCTTTTAAAGAAAAAAGGCCAATGGCTCGTCTTTATGTTGGATGAACTAATATTAACAATTATAATAGTATTGCTGACGCTAAGAATTTGTTCATGGATGTCCGATGATATACAATAGCATTTATATTTGGAAATGCATGGATCCAAATTAAATACATTGATTATTTGATTTATATTCATAGTGGAAGTTCTAGTAAAAAATTACCGTTGGGGGAAACTTTCCAGTAGGTTTCAAATTGACTTACCAATAAAAATTCAACTTTCTTTTGCAATTACAAGACACAGTTGACTTTGCCACCAACATTGGAAAATTTAGATCTTAAGACTTAGAATGAACCCTGCTATTGAACTCTCACAGAAAAAAAGTTAGTGAATGACCCGGAAGTTAATTATTTTGTAAACTCGGAAGTTCATTTCAGTCGTATAAATATGTTAGTTTTAATTTTAATGCTTTAGTATTCCTACCGATGACTATCGCTGCATATGAGATAAAAAAAATCTAGACTTTAGTACCTGTTTTCACTGTCTAAATTGATGAACTTATCCCCATTTGAAGGTTTACTTCATCGTCACTGAAAGCCAAAGTGGTCTGGGAAAACAATACCTAAATTAGGTATTATGTCGAAAATGGCTCGGCAAAAGCGAACTCTGAACCTACATTGCCTGTTTGAACTATACACATATTTTGTCTTCACGAAAAGTCCAATACAATGATACTATGACTTTTTGAGAACATTGAATATGCTATTCCATTTTTGATCAGTTGTGAATCTCAATCTAGGATTGCATTGTCAACCAGGGTTCTGTTGGGTTGCATTGTCAACCAGGGTTCATTGTCAGAACAGGGTTCTGTTGGATTTGACATTAGACATACTGTAGAGTGGGATTCCAATTACTTTCGACACAGGAGAAGAAAGTCAAAAACATTTCAGATTTGTGTGGGGAACGTGTCCATGATCCTACGGCACTAGCACTTTTTACAAATACCAAAGTAAGTTTTGAAGGAATTTTGCTATTGATAGATGAAGATTCAGTTTGGGTACGTGTATCTATACCAATGCGTCATTGATCTGTGACTGTCTATGGAACGAGCAGTTAGGTATTATTTTTACTACCTCTCAATGTTTGAATTGTCAAAGTAACACATCTCATAACTTGTTATTTTCCTAAATAACATTTTGCAGAGGTGAAAGAGACTATTGCATTGTGTGCATCATGAATTACCTTAAACAAAATAGAATTGGATGGAAAGAGATTGGAAAAATATTGGATATTAATTCTATGTAATTTTATGTCCGGATAAATTGTTGAGGATAAATTTTTTTATAGTAGCCATATTTTACACTCAGATCATAATTTTTTGCTTTAAAAAGATTTAAACATGATGTGATTGAAGGGTGGGATTCTTTCTCTGCTAGATATGCCATCTCTCACAGATGTCTAGGAGAAAATATCCTTTTTCGATACAATGATTTTCTCTCTTGGTTTCTTTTGTTCCTTCTTTTTCTGTGACAACAGTGATGTCTTTTGTTTCTGATCCGAGTAGAGACTGATAAGTAATGAGGGGTTTCTCCGCCTTTTTAAGCTTTTCCTGCTATGTCGATTTTTCAATCACTCACCAAGGGACCATAAGTTGGAGCTGATATTTTTTTTTTAAGTTTTTTCAAAATCATTGCCAGAAAACCAATTTTACAATATAGTGGATTCAAAATTTGTAAAAGCCAGAAAAATGTATTTTTAGCCAAGGGTAGTGCAGAGGAAACCAGCTTAACAAGGCAACTGCAAAGACTATAGCCTGGCATTGATGGACCACCTTTATAATAGTCCATTCCATGACCCAATTGTCGTCCTCTAAGGACAGCAACATAACAATCAATATTAAGACAATAAAATTTAATTTTCTATTAGCCTCTTTAAATGGGTTGAAAATGGCAAATAACCACTAGCAAAATCTCACGTTATTGCTAAAAGATCAGATAATTCTATTCTCAATGCTCTAACTAAGAGAGTTCCAAATATAAAGTGTTTACGGAGATATATTGGAGATGCCTTATGTTGTAGTGATGAATGTAATAGTGACTGTTTTTCGTTCAAGAACGCATAGGAGAGAAACATTGCTATTACCTTGACAAATCTTGATGTCTCAACGATTGTAGCGCACATAAATACACAAAGGTCCGAAGAAAAGCCAGGTATATAAACTACGAAAATGACACGATCCATTCCACTGTTGTAACCAACAGCAATTAATTAATTACAAGTATTTAAATACGTATTTGATTGCTTTTCAGTGTATTTAAATATCCAGTTAATTACATATTAGATCAAATATTGTTAATACGGATTTAGTTTTTTTGTATTTAAGCACAAAATATCTTTTTCTAACTTTCTTAAATACTGTTGTCTATCAAACACAGTTTTGAGAGTATTCACGGTTCTTATGGAAGTAATTTTGTATAATTAGCTTTTTAAGATATTTATTTAGAAGCAGATTAATAGGAACATTGTACTGGAGGCAAGCTATGTTTGTGAAGTAGATATACATAAAAACAGCAAAAGTTCAGTAGCAAAGGTAAAATTATTATTGGTCGTCATTGTTAGCATTCAGTCTTTTGTAGCAAGAAAAGAATTTTTAAGTTTTATGACTGAACTCGGCTGAGTACTGAGAGTACTAACATTAAACTAAGAAGCATAACATCACTGTCATAAGAATTCCAAGGCACTAAAATTAGGTGGAACACAAATGGAGAAGCCGTTTTTGAAAAGTTATTAAAATCTTAGTCTTTGCTTCAAGTTTTTACTTCTTATTAGACAAATAATAACATCGGGTCCTATCAGACACTCATGTGGAGTTGAGAGAGGTGATAAGCTCAAAAACAGTTGACTTCATAACATTTGATGGCAAGTAGACTTGTAAATGTCTACTTGCTAGTTTTTTTACTACTGGTTGTGACTCTTTTCATAACAGTTTTTTTTTCTCTTAAAGCTAAGCAGTTTTAAACTTATTCCTTCAACATAAAAAACAAGATTTGAGAAGCAAAATAAATTTTACTTCAGATAATAATAATCAGTGGTTCTTTAGGATGCAGTATGGAACAGCAGACACAATGCCTTAAGAAGAAAGACTAAATCGCGGATTTTGGAAACTGCATGGAGATTCAGGCTAAATGTTTTATTAAAAGTTTTATTAAAATCTTTTATTAAAAATTTGGTTCACAATTTTAAAGTTCAGATGTGTCAGTGCATGTACGCCTGAAGAAGAGGTTTGCCTTGTTTTTTAACAAAAAATTTAAATATTTGACAAATGGTAAATGAAAAATATACTAATATTCACCTGTGCATAATTTTTTCTAGATATCTTAAACAAAATAAAACAAATTGCTACTAAGCTGTTTACCACTTGTATCTTGCTTTCTTAATGTTTTTTCTTTTTTATTTTATTTTATATTTACTTAGCTCTTTAACTAGTCAGTGATAAAACTTAGATTCGTATCCCCAAAAAACACGTTTTGCTGAAGATTGTGTTTAAAGAAAATGTTTGTCTAAGATATATTGTTTTGTCAAGTTGCAGCAGGTTTATGAAAATGTTTTATTTTCTAGGATGTTCATCCATTACTGGCTTGCGATTTTATTTCAGTAAATGGAGATCCAGGAGAAAAAAACCGAATAAAATGCGTGTTTTCACAGACAGTTTAT
Organism: Artemia sp. Qi Xiang Cuo; assembly: GCF_049724085.1. Lineage (NCBI taxonomy): Eukaryota > Metazoa > Arthropoda > Branchiopoda > Anostraca > Artemiidae > Artemia > Artemia sp. Qi Xiang Cuo. The sequence goes on from NC_142811.1 coordinate 47,383,334, forward strand.
TAAGGTAGTGAGTCAGAGACGTCAAAGTCATGAAAGGGTGTCAACATCAAGCCTTCAAGTCAACCGAAAGTTAGCAGCAGTTTGTATTCTAAAGCCTTAGCAGAATAACCTCCTAGAAAGAGAACTCCAAGCAGAGATTTTTTTTTTAAAGCCAAGTGAACTTTCTCAGAGGCAAATTGAGAATCTCATGGAAGACTACATAATTGAAGAGATATGCTCAATATTTCCTATAGTTTTACCTTAATATCCTTAACCTTTGGAGTAGGAGTAGTCATATTAGCAGTAATAGGAATCGCTGTGATAATAGTAACAAGTAGTAACAGTAGCAATAGTAAGTGAAGTAGCAGATTATTGTCAAATAAATTTTTGCCGTTCTTTCATGGCTTCCCAAGTATTTAGATACGGCTATAAGTAAAATTTTTAAGAAATTTTACGGTTCAATTTAACATAGTTTTTAGAATTTGTGAAAAAACTGAATATCAGTTAACTCACCCAAAGATAACACGAACTTTTGAGTTTGCTCTGCAAGTTCTCTTGTTGGTACCAAAATTAAAGCTTGACACTCTTTCAGGCTTGTATCAATTTTTTGTACGATGGTTATTAAGAACACAGCAGACTTGCCAGTACCTATAAGAAATCGATAATAGATTACGCGAAGAAAATTACACCAATAGTAATCTCAAGGATCGTCAATCGTTTGACGATTCTAATGAAGTGGCAAACTTTTGTAATAATTCAAAGCCTGAATAAAAATGAACTGAACAACATGAACATGAACAACAAATTGAGAAGAAAACTTAACAGACCATTTCCGGTGTTCTTTGTTTGTTTGAGAATGCCTGTTTTAATTGTATAATGGGACTTTTTCGGGGAAAATAATGGGTATTGGTAAAAAATCAGGTCTGCTTGACGTTCCAATTTTTGTTTCAACTTCTGTTTGATTTTTTTCGGAACGGAAAGTAATACTACCGTTCAATCACGTAGGCGGCCCATATGACAGTTCCAACTGCCCTTCTTCCCAGGGTCTACAATAACCTAGATTTCTCACCCATTGGCCCTCAATAAATGTTGATTTTCCCCCTCTCTAAGGCTTCCATTAATCTCGATTTCCTCTCCCAGACCTTGGAAACTGTTGATGCACCTTCCCCAAGCCACACCCAATCCAAATGTTCTCCTCCCAGGGGGCTTTCAGGTACACAATTATCACCAAATATAGATTTTTGAAACTTTGTTTATTCCCATGGGATTAGCTTTATCCGATTTTTTAAAACGTAAATAGTTGAGGAGACCGCTGGAAAATTTGCAGTATATTTTTTAATAAAGCTGAGTAACCAGTACGCTAACTTTAAGAAAGATTTGGCTAGACAATGTTAACTGGTAAACTTTTAAAATCTTATGAGTTAAAGCTATGTTAGTTATAAGTGTAGATGGAGGGACAGAGGGTTCTGTACATTACCCCTTTCAATTATACACGGTCAGTTGAAAAGGAATATTCATCTATGCTCCCCCATCCCCTTCGATGGTTATTTTGGTTAAATCATGAATACTGTCTCATTTGATAGCTTCAAATCTGCTACTTCACTTACTATTGCTACTGTTACTACTTATTACTATTAGCACAGCGACTCCAATTACTGCTACTATGACTACTCCTACTCCCCAGGTTAAGGTTATTAATGTAAAGCAATAGGTAATATTGAGAGGGAGTTTGTATGAGATCAAAACACACTATGGGTATAAAAGTTGTCAAAAGGGCGTATGAGCAATATCTTATGAATAAATTGTGGTATTATGTTGAAAATTACAGAGTAAGTTCTGGGAATGTTGAGCTGACTAAAGGCAATGTTTTCATGTTACTACTGCTATTTTTCCGACCACTACAGCTACAACTGTTGATACTGCTACGTACTAATGCTACTACTAAAACTAAGGGTATTAATATGATAATTTCAGGGAGTGTTAGCAGAAAGTTTAAAAATATCAAAGCGAACTATTTGTGTTTAGGCTGTCAAAAGGGCGAATCAGCACTATCCCATGCTGTTTAGATATTTAGTTGTAACTCCCAAGATACATGTAAAGGGGATGTTAAGAAATAGATGCTACATGAACACTGCTAGCAATGCTCCTACTAATATTTCTGTCATTAAAAAAATTAGGACTCTTACTAACACTGAGGCTAAGTATAAAAAAAACGACTAACCCCCTGAAAACCCCTCAGAGGAGAGGACATCCAGATTAAATAACTCATGGGGAAGGACATCAATGGTTGCTGAGGCATGTGGGAAGTGGCGTCCCAAGGGGAAAGGTATTCCGCCCCCCCAACTTTTTTTGCATTTGGTAAAATTTTCATCAAAGGCCAACCTTTTTGGAGAAATTTTGCAAAATCGGCCGAAATTTAGCAAAATTTTTTATTTCTGCAGAAAATTTGGCATAAATCAGGAGGCGATTCTGTGAAATTTACGAAGATCGCCCCCTACCCAATGAAATGAGCCTTGGGATGCTCCTGATAGGGGGATGTTCCGAAGATTTACGAAGGCCCCAGGGGAAGAAACGAAGATTATCGAGGCCCCCAGGGAGGGGACATCAGGATTAGTGGAGGCCCTTGGTGGAAGTTGGTTGGATGTGCCATAAGGGCCACCTATATTATTATACAAATAAAGATCTACGAAACATAACATATTTTAAATTATTTATGGACTTGTATAGTACCTTTTTTTAAAACATATTCTTTCAAGCGTAAGGGAACATTCACACACAAACAGGGGCCCTGATAGGGAAAGAAGATTTAAAGCACCAACAAAAGGGTTGTAGATCCAAATGCTACATGATGATACCCAATAGGAGGTAGTTTAACTGTTATTTTTTCTTTTTGGAGGACATATTTTGTAAGGGCATTTCATTGACACTTATGGGAACTGAAGCCTGGCCGTCTCTACCCCCTTATCGAATGAAGGTCTATTCATTCTTCAAGCTCCTGGTCATTTATGCCTCCCTAACCCCCTTGGCTGTCCTCTTATCTTTTGGACCTCTATACCCCCAAACTGGCTCCTCCTGGTCCGCCAAGGGTTGAAACCCTTAACTTTTTTTCGAAATTTTTCAACTTACATTGTCCCATCTTTAAAGACACAGCACATACTTGTAACAAAAAATATATAACAAGTTTCCTTTTTGAATAAACAATGAATATGATATATGTATGGTTGTTGTTATTTTTAATTTAGAAAAGTAAACTTTTATCCTGACATTTATTCTGGACTTAGATTTTCTAAATTATAAATCTATTAACTACGAATGAACCGAGGAGTTTTACAATCGTTTTATTTTCCTAAAAATTAATGAAGTGGCCAGAAAAAATATCCCTTTGGATACTTGTTACCGTAAAAAAATGGTTGAATCTAAATTAACTGTTTTAAAAGTTGTCAGTGCAAAAGAAAATCATCAGTTAAAGAATAACTCTCTGCATGGAGTACAAAAGTACTAAAGTACTAAGTAAACTACGAATTAAGTATTAATGAGGATGGCATTTTTAAATATATGTGTGTCTTCTCATACAAGTAATATAACTTTTTTTGGAGGAATAAATAAAATAATGTATTAAATTGGCAGATATGCAAGAATAACGTATCCAGAGAAGCTAGTTCTCAATGATAAGGTGTGGTTATAATAAGATTGCTTGTCCAGATCCTTTCGATAACCTCAAAATTCAACTCTTGTATTGGCAGATCTGTGAAATTAACATTTCAGCAGAAGCCAGGGTTCGAAGATGATGCAAGCCTAAAACTAACAGTTGATGACAAGGGCAAAATTCTTGCTTTTACTTTTAGTAACACGTTAACGAATGATAAGTCATATTACCAAAATCATTCGGGTGTTAGAATTCAAAAGGAGGTAAGAAAAATACAGTTATACTACTCTAGCATTGTCATATGTTGTATTTTATTCATGTGTCTAAAGTGTTACCTTTAAAAAAATAATTTTGCGATAGAGAATGAGATTGAAAGTTAACTAAAAAGAACATATGCAGATAGTCTAACATAACTAATGAATACAAAAACTAATGTATGAAATAGAAAATGTATGTGAATGTTAAAATCGATAATGATGCTGGACCAACAGATGCAGCCATTGAATCCAATATTAACAGCGAAAAAACGCATAATGAGCATGTAGATGAAACCAAAGAAAAAAAATGCGGATGATCCGAAATGAAATAAAGAATATTGCACTTTTTTTAGAACTAACAGGAGAGAATAAACACCCAGTGAAGAGGGAGCATGAGGAATAATTGAATGGAAATGGATTTAAAACATCCAAAGATGTTCAATGATATTAATAATATACAATATTGTATGTGGTATTCCTATTAAAAATGTTCCTTCACTTTATTACCATGATTTTTGAACTATATGATAATAAGAAAAGATCACTTTTAAGACTGATATCCAAGTCTTGTCAGATACCATGAGTATTATCTCTAGTATCATCAAAATCTTACATCGTATTATCAAAATCTTGCAAGCCATTGACAAAATCTTGTTTAATACTACAAAAATCTTACTTGAAAGTAACAAAATATTTCTCGTACTGCCGAAAACAGCCTAGTATTATCCAAATCTTACATGGCATTAAGAAAATCTTGCAACGTATTAACAAAAGCTTTTGCGATACTACTAAAATCTCAATTGACATCAACAAAATTATTTTCTGGGTCTACCTAAGCTTCTTCCATATTTTCAAAATTTAGAATTACAAAATATTACCAAAATCTTGTTTTGTATTCGCAAAATCTAGTCTGTTACTATCAAACATAATGCATTGCATTATCAAAATATCGCATGCTTTTACCAAATTCTTTCTAATTTTATCAAAAACATGTAAGAAATTATTAAAGCCTTTAAATATAATTTCGTAATCTTACATGATATTACCAAAATCTTACATGTTTTTAACAAAACTTTGTGTGTTATTACTAAAAGTCATACCTGATATTAACAGATCTATTATTATTAAATAACAGTCAAAACACGTCTGACATTATAAAATACTAGCATATTGTTATCGATTTCACGTCTTGTATTATAAGAATTTTACCGACTATTACCAATATAATGTATTGGAATCTTACATTATATTTTCAAAATCTTGCAAGTTGTTCACTGCAACTTAATCATGCAGGTTAAATCATTTTAATGTTATTAAAACAATTTCTGGCAGTGTCAAAAACTGTCTGATTTTATTATAATCTAGAATTGTACTACAAAATCGTCTCTGGTATTATCAACATCATGCAAAGTATTAGAAATATCTCGAGTGAGTGGATTTTTTTTTTTTTACATAATTCATGTCGCTTTTTTGTAATGACAGTTAACGAAAGACGAAAATGATTAATTTTTTAATGGGTAAGGAAATATTTTATTCTGTTAACGTAATTCCCTTAATATCTTTTGTTGTAATGAAAATTTATATACAATGAAAAATTAGTCTTTTTTTTCAAGGCAACGGAAAGGTTTTTCCCCTTAAATTCATTCAAATAATGTTTTTTTTTGTAATGAAAGGTAAGGGAAAGGTTTTTATGCTCCTCAACAACATCAATGTAACTGTTTTATGTAATGAAAATTCATGTAAACTGACAAATTAGTCATTTTTTTTTTCAATGCAACGGAAAGGTTTGTCCCCCTCAAAAACATTCACCTAATTTTTTTATAATTGAAGTTCATTTTAAACGAAACAATAGTCATTTTTTAAAGGTTTGGAAAGGTTTTCTTCTTAAATTATTCATTTAACATTTTTTTTGTACTGAGAATTCACGTAGCACGAAATATTGGTCATTTCTTTTTTTAAGAAAATAGAAATATTTCTTAACAACATTCCCTTAATATTATTTGTACTGATAATTTAAATCAGACTAATACTGATCATTTTTTTTCTTTTAAGGGAATAAATTGGGTTTTCTCGAATAAAACAAAAATAATCTTTTTTTATTTTAACAAAATTTCATTTGAGATGAAAAATTAGTTATTTTTTCTTTTTTAAGGCAATCGAAAGAGTTTCTTTCCTCCTTAACAATGTTCAGGTAATGTTTTTTGTAATGAAAACTCACGTAAGACAAAACTTAATTATTTTTTTGTGGCAATTGAAATTTTTTTCATTACCAGCATTCAAGAAATGTTTCTTGGTAATGAAAATTCAAATAAGATAAAACCTCTGTCATTTTTGTAATTTTAATGCAATGGCAAGTTTTTTTTTTCTGTCATCATTCACGTTATGTTTTTTGTAGCAGCAATTTACGTAAGAAGAAATTTCAAAATTTCTTAAAAAAACTGTAAAGAACACAGTTTTAAAAAACATTGGAGAAAGGTTAAAAATCTCATTTTCAGCAACAAGTTCGAACCTCAGCAGCTCAAGTTGCCAAATTGCTAATGCAGAAGACGAAGCGTCAAGAGGAACAGGGATTACAAAGCTTTGATGAGACAACGAAACCACGGTCAAATTCAAAACCTTCTGCACCGCACTATTAGAACCACGAAAAAGAAAAAAATTATATTTTATATTATAAGGAATTATAATATTATATTATTTACATCATATTATTATTTATATTGTTTATATTATAATATACCAATATTATAAGGAAGAGTTGGGAATTCAAAACCCAGAAGAACAAACGCTAACAGAGATACGAAGAGCTATCAATGCCCCAAGCCGAGTAATATTTGATTCAAGTAATATAAATTTTTGAAAAAGAAAACGAGTCAAAAGACTCTATACAAATATCTACGCTTTTCACTTTAAATGAACATAGTTTTACAGTTTTATCAATCTTCATGTTAACAACGTCAAAGTTTTCTTCATAATATGTATATTTTCTTAGTAAAAATATTCAAGGCAAATCAGTAATATTCTAAGCACAAGATGTATAAGCAAATTAATTATAGCATTCATTAAGTTAAAGAAAAAGTAATATGTTGTGTTAAAGTGATGTCTGTGGTTGCTAAAAATAGTTATGTATAATTTATTCAACGCATTCCTAGCCATTGACGATAAATGTTAGATCAACCACATTATCCCAGTAAATTAAATAATTCATGGGAATTAAATTTAAACTCAAAATAATCAAATAGTTATATAGCTTTAAATTTAATTTAATTAAAAACACTAATATAAATGCTTAAGCTATTGTGATCATAGGCAGCGCACTAGCGCTGCCTAAAAAAAAGAACGATGTGGGCACAATGTGTTCTTTTTTTTCTTTTTTCTCCATACCCAGGCACTTCGTATCGAAGGAGTTGTCGTAGAAACTTTGAAAAGGGCTCATTCTATTGGAAATTAGAGTGGCTAGTGACCTTTTTAATAGTTGAAAGTGATTGAAGGGCAACTAGCCCCCCAAGCCCATCATTCCCCCTAGCACAACCAACCAAAATTATGAGATACCCATTTTGTTCAGCGTTGTTGATTTCCAGATAGAAAATATCTTTTTGAGGAGAACACTCCCCCAAAACCCTCGGGGCAAGGGTTTTAGGTTATGCCCTAAGGGTATATAAGATCAATGTTGATACAAAGTACAGTTTATTATTTTTTCTTTAAATCAGGAAACTTCATACAGAAGGGGTCGTCGTAGAGACTTCAAAAGGGGTTCATTCGATTGGAAATCGAGAGTTCTAGGGCCCTTTTTAACAGTCGAATGTGATTGGAGAGCAACTAACCCCCTCCCCTTCCCTCACGCAAATCATACCCCCAAACACACCCAATCAAAATTTTGAGATAGCCATTTTGTTCAGCGTAGTTGATTTCCAGATAGAAAATGTGTTTTTCAGGAGGACACTCCCTAATAACCCTCAGGGTAATGGTTTTAAGTTATGCTCTGGGGGCACATAAAGTTTTTATAGAGGTTTTGTCGTAGAAACTTCAAAACAAGCTCATTCAATTGGATTTACAAAAGGCTAGTGCCCTTTCTAATAGTCGAAAGTGATTTGAGGGCAACTAGCCCCCCCACGCCCATCATTCCCCCAAACACATCCAATCAAAATTTTGCGGTAGCCATTTTCTTCAGCGTAGTTGATTTCAAGATAGAAAATGTGTTTTTGAGGAGGAGACTCCCCTACAACCCTCAGGGCAAGGGTTTTAGGTTATGCCCTGGGGGCTTATAAGGTTTTTATAGAAGGTGTTGTCGTAGAAACTTCAAAAAGGCTCATTCGATTAGAAATTCAAAGGGCTAGTGCCCTGTTTAATAGTCGAGAGTAACTGGAGGGTAACTAGCACCCACGCCCATCTTTCCCCCAAACACATCCAATCACAATTGTGAGACAGCTATTTTGTTCAACGTAGTTGATTTCCACATAAAAAATAGGTTTTTGAGGAGGACACTCCCCCAAAGCCCTCAGGGCAAGGGTTTTAAGTTATGCCCTGGGGGCTTATAAGGTTTTTATAGAAGGCGTTGTCGTAGAAACTTCAAAAAGGCTCATTCGATTAGAAATTCAAAGGGATAGTGCCCTGTTTAATAGTCGAAAGTAATCGGAGGATAACTAGCCCCCCCCCCCCCCCCATCATTCCCCCAACCACATCCAATCAAAATTTTGAGATAGGCATTTTGTCAGCATAGCTGATTTCCAGATAGAAAATATCATTTTGACGAGGACACTCCCCCAAAACCCTTGGAGCAAGGGTTTTAAGTTATGCCCTGGGGGCATAACTTAATGTTATTCCTACAGGGGCATAAAGGTTTAAAAACCTATATGCCCTGGGGGCATATAGGCTTTTTATAGAAAGCATTGTCGTTGAAACTTCAAAACAGAATCATTCGATTGGATATTCAAAGGGCTAGTGCCCTTTTTAATAGTCGAAAGTGATTGGAGGGTAGCTGATCCTCGCCCCCCCTCCCCCCCCACGCCCATCATTCCCACAGACACATCCAATCAAAACTGTGAGATAACTATTTTGTTTAGCATAGTTGATTTCCAAATATAAAATATATTTTTAAGGAGGACACTCCCCTACAACCTTCAGGGCAAGGGTTTTAAATTATGCCCTGGGGCATATAAGGTTCTTATAGAAGGCGTTGTCGTAGAAACTTCAAAACAAGCTCATTCAATTTGAATTTCAAACACATCCAATCAAAATTTTGAGGTAGCCATTTTCTTCAGAGTAGTTGATTTCAAGATACAAAATGTGTTTTTGAGGAGGAGACTCCCCCACAACCCTCAGGGCAAGGGTTTCAAGTTATGCCCTGGGGGCATATAAGGCTTTTATAGAAGGCTTTGACGTAGAAACTTCAAAACAGGCTCATTCGATTGGAAATTCAAAGGGCTAGTGCCCTGTTTAATAGTCGAAAGTAATTGAAGGGTAACTAGCCCCCCCCACGCCCATCTTTCCCCCAAACACATCCAATCAAAATTGTGAGACAGCTGTTTTGTTCAACGTAGTTGATTTCAACATAGAAAATAAGTTTTTGAGGAGGACACTCCCCCACAACCCTCAGGGCAAGGGTTTTAAGTTATGCCTTGGGGGCATAAAAGGCTTTTATAGAAGGCTTTGACGTAGAAACTTCAAAACAGGCTCATTCGATTGGACATTCAAAGTGCTAGTGACCTTTTTAATTGTCGAAATTGATTGGAGGGAAAATAGCCCCCCCCCCACGCCCATCATTCCCTCAACCACATCCAATCAAAATTTTGAGATAGGCATTTTAAAGCATAGCTGATTTCCAGAGAGAAAATATTTTTTTGAGGAGGACACTCCCCCAAAACCCTCGGAGCAAGGGTTTTAAGTTATGCCCTGGGGGCATAACTTAATGTTATTCCCAAGGGGGCATATAGGTTTAAAAACCTATATGCCCTGAGGGAATATAGGCTTTTTATAGATAGCGTTGTCGTAGAAACTTCAAAACAGGCTTATTCGATTGGAAATTCAAAGGGCTAGTGCCCTTTTTAATAGTCAAAAGTGATTGGAGGGCGGCTGATCCTCGCCCCACCACCCACGCCCATCATTCCCACAAACACATTCAATCAAAACTGTGAGATAGCTATTTTGTTTAGCATAGTTGATTTCCAAATATAAAATATATTTTTCAGAAGGAGACTCCCCCACAACCCTCAGGGCAAGGGTTTTAAATTATGCCCTGGGGGCATATAAGGTTTTTATAGAAGACGTTATCGTAAAAACTTCAAAAAAGACTCATTCGATTGGAAATTCAAAGGGCTAGTGCCCTTTTTCATAGTCGAAAGTGATTGGAGGGCAACTAGCCCCCCCCCTACGCCAATCATTCCTCCAAACACATCCAATCAAAATTTGAGATAGGCATTTCGTCAGCGTAGCTAATTTTCAGATAGAAAATATCTTTTTGAGGAGGAAACTCGCCCACAACCCTCAGGCCAAGGGTTTTAAGTTATGCCCTGGGGGCATATAATGTTTTTATAGAAGGCTTTGTCGTAGAAAATTCAAAAAAGGCTCATTCGATTGTAAATTCAAAGGGCTAGTGCCCTTTGTAATAGTCGAAAGTGATTGGAGGGCACCTATCCCCCCCACGCCCATCATTCCCCAAAACACATCCAATCCAAATTTTGAGATAGCTATTTTGTTCAGCGTAGGCTAGTTGATTTCCAGATATAAAATATTTTTTGGAGGAGGACACTCCCCGCAACCCTCAGGGCAAGGGTTTTAAGTTATGCCCTGGGGGCATATAGGGTTTTTATAGAAGGCGTTGTCGTAGAAACTTCAAAATAGACTCTTTCGATTGGAAATTCAAAGAGCTAGGGCCCTTTTTAAAAGTCAAAAGTGAATGGAGGGCAACTAACCCCCCCCCCCCCGCTCATCATTCCCCCATACACATCCAATAAAAATTTTGAGATAGCCATTTTGTTCAGCATGGTTGATTTCCAAATTCAAAACATGTTTTTGAGGAGGAAACTCCCGCAAAACCCTCAGGGCAAAGGTTTTAACTTATGCCCTGGGGGCATATAAGGTTTTTAAAGAAGGCTTTGTCGTAAAAACTTTAAAAATCGCTCATTCGATTGGGAATTCAAAAGGCTAGTGCCCTTTTTAATAGTTGAAAGTGATTGGAGGGCAACTAACCCCCACGCCCATCATTCCCCCAAACCCATCCAATCAGAATTTTGAGATAGCCATTTTGTTCAGCGTAGGCTAGTTGATTTCCAAATATAAAATATGTTTTTTAGGAGGACACTCCCCCACAACCCTCAGCGCAAGGGTTTTAAGTTATGCCCTGGGGGCATATAAGGTTTTTATAAGATGGCAATGTCGTAAAAACTTCAAAACAGGCTCATTCGATTGGAAATTCAAAGGGATAATTCCCTTCTTAATAGTCGAAAGTGATTGGAGGGGAACTAGCCCCTCCCCCACGCCCATCATTCCCCCAAGCACATCCAGTCAAAATTTTGAGATAACTATTTTGTTCAGCGTAGTTGATTTCCAGATAGAAAATATATTTTTGAGGAGGACACTTCCCAACAACCTTCAGACCAAGGGTTTTAAGTTATGTCCTGAGGTATATAAAGTTTTTATAGAAGCCGCTGTCATAGAAACTTCAAAAAGGGCTCATTTGATTGGAATTGATTGGAATCAAAGGCCTAGTGTCCTTTTTAGTAGTCGAAAGTGATTGGATAGCAAATAGCCTCCCCCCACGTCCATCATTCACCCAAATACATCCAATCTAATTTTTGAGATAGCCATTTTGTTTAGTGTAGGCTAGTTGATTTCCAGATACAAAATATATTTTTGAGAAGGATACTCCTCCACAACCCTCAAGGTAAGGGTTTTAAGTTATGCCCTGGGGCATAAAATATTTTTAATCAAGACGTCGTCGTATAAACTTTAAAATACGCCAATTCGATTAGAATTTCAAAGGGCTGGTGATCTTTTTAAAAGCCAACAGTGATTGGAAGGCAACTGATCCTCGCCCCCCCACCCACGCCCATCATTCCTCCAAACACATCCAATCAAAATTTTAGATAGGCATTTCGTCAGCGTAACTGGTTTCCAGATAGAAAATATCTTTTTGAGGAGGACACTCCCCCACAACCCTCAGGGCAAGGGTTTTAAGTTACGCCCAGGGATCATATAATGTTTTTATAAAAGGCGTTGTTGTAGAAACTTCAAAAAAAGCTCATTTGATTGGAAATTCAATGGGCTAGCGCCCTTTATGATAGTCGAAAGTGATTGGAGGGCACCTATCCCCCCCCACGCCCATCATTCCCCAAAATACATCCAATCCAAATTTTGAGATAGCTATTTGGTTCAGCGTAGGCTAGTTGATTTCCAGATATAAAATATGTTTTTGAGGAGGACACTTCCCCGCAACCCTCAGGGCAAAGGTTTTAAGTTATGCCCTGGGGGCATATAAGGTTTTTATAGAAGGCGTTGTCGTAGAAACTTCAAAATAGGCTCTTTCGATTGTAAATTCAAAGGGCTAGGGCTCTTTTCAAAAGTCAAAAGTGAATGGAGGGCAACTAACCCCCCCCCGCCCATCATTCCCCCATACACATCCAATCAAAATTTTGAGATAGCCATTTTGTTCAGCATGGTTGATTTCCAGATAGAAATTATGTTTTTGAGACAGAAACTCCCCCACAATCCTCAGGGCAAAGGTTTTAATTTATAATAACCTTTATGTTTTTGAGGAGGACACTCCCCCCAACCCTCAGGGCAAGGGTTTTAAGTTATGCCCAGGGGGCATGTAATGTTCTTATAGAAGGCGTTGTCGTAGAAACTTTAAAAAAAGCTTATTCGATTGGAAATTCAAAGGGCTATTACCCTTTTTAATAGTCGAATGTGATCGGAGGGCAACTAGCCCTCCTCCCCACGCCCGTCATTCCCCAAAACACATCCAATCAAAGTTTTGAGATAGCCATTTTGTTCAGCGTATGTTTTTTACAGATAGAAAATATGTTTTTGAGGAGGATCCTCCGCCACAGCCCTCAGGGCAAGGGTTTTAAGTTATGCCCTGGGGGCATATAAGGTTTTATAGAAGGCGTTGTTGTAGAAACTTCATAAAAGTGCTCATTTGATTTGAAATACAAAGGGCTAGTGCCCTTTTTAATAGACGAAAGTTATTAGAAATATTTTTTGTTGTTGTTTTTGTTTAGACCAGGGCACTTCGTATCGAAGGATTTGTCGTGGGAACTTCGAAAGGGGCTAATCCGATTGAAAATAGAAAGGGCTGATGCCGATTTTTAATAGTTGAAAGTGATTGGAGGGCAACTAATCCCCCTTCCACTCCCACCCTCCCATTTGCCCTTAATGTTTAAAAAATAAATGTTGCCCTAAGATTAAATCAAAATGCACTGTGATAATGCTAATTCCCAATGAGGCATCTCAGCAGTATCCCAAGAACGACTGAGGGAATTATATTCAAACTTTCGAGGCTACTTCTGCTCTTAAAATTTAACCAATTCAAAATTGTGTAAGTTTATTAGAGCTATCAAAGAAAGTAAACAGATTTTTTTTGCGAATGGTATCAAGTTTTCCATTTCATGTCAACTAGAGGAGGTATGAAACTAAGTTAAGCAGTACTATTTGTGTCAAGATTTTTAAAAGGTTGTATGTAGTTAAAAATTGCTGAAAATTTTTCTCCAGCATACAAATAGTAGGCCAAACTATGAAGTCTTAAAAAAAATGAAAAGATTTAAAGTGTTGTTTTCTTTTTTCCTGAAAAGACTAAGTCAATATAAAACGAACATAAATTAATTAAAAAAAACTTTTTCCACAAAATAAAGTTTTTCGAATAAAAGTAAAGAACTCCATTAAGCAAAAAAAGAGCAAAAATAAAATCAAATAATCTCCAAGCTCGAAACTACCACAAATCAGCATCGATAAATAAATGAAACCCAAAACGAACAGAAGTTACAATAAATAACCGAGTCAAACTCAAAACGAGCAGAAACTAACACAAGTTGGGCGTAAAACCCCTATGCCTTTCAAGGCCAGAACAAAATTTGCACTTTACTGAAAAAATAAAAATGAATGTGCATTGTCAGTTTATCATACATATATTGATATTTAGTAATCAAAATGTTAAAATTATTTGATTTATTAAAGTTATAAAAGTAAAAACATTGATATTTTTTCAGCAAAGTATAAATTTTGTTCTGGCCTTGGGAGGGCATAGGGGTTTTGCGCCCAACTTATGTTAATTTCTACTTGTTTTGAGTTTCATTCGGTTATTTATTGTAATTTCTGTTCGTTTTGGGTTTCCTTTATTCATCGATGCTGATTTGAGGTAGTTTCATGCTTGATAGATTATTTTATTTTATTTTTGCTAATTTTTTATTTAACGGAGCTCTTTACTTTTCTTTGAAAAACTGATTTTGTGGAAAAAGTTTTTTAATTAATTCAAACTAAAAGAGCAGGTGCATACTAGAAAGGGTGTGAAAAGATAAGTTTATTGTCTTCAAGACGAAAAGAAGAAGAGAGAAAAAAAGAATAGCAATTATGAATCTCAAAAATTGAAATCCTTGAATTCAGAATAGGCATGAAATCTATCCATTAAACATAAATTTGATGTCCCAAAAGTAAAATATTTAGAGTTGCGGTCAACTCTTGCTAAAAAGGAGAGTAGTCTGGTAACCTTTCCAATTAAGTAGAAATAACTTAATAATGAAGTAAAGTATCTATAACACAAAAAAAGTACAAATTGTTAAGTTTCGAAATACCAATGTTTGCTAAGATAAGATAAAACATCCCTTATGTGAGGTTTGAAAAGGAAAGTGCAACTAACCTCTTTCGTTGCTATTTACGTATATTGGTGGGTTTCGATGTGGTTGATTTATAATATATAAAATTAGATTTTTCGGACCGAGGCCATACTAATCTTTTTGCCCGGCTAACCTCTGTTCAAAGGGATTACGCTACTGAGATTTACTTACAATTAATTGATGCGTGCTGACTTATTTTTTTCCTGGAACTTGTATGCTGATTTTGTTTGTGAAACTAGTTTCATATTGTTTCTCTTTTTCTCTTAGCAAACCTTTACACTTTTCTCCGAGCGAACAAGCAAATACTTTGACAAGGACCGTAGCCAAGTCGTCTTCGGAGCTAAAAAAAACAATCAAATAAAATCTAACCTTCCAAAGTGAATCTAACAAGAGCAGAATAGACACTGAATAAAAAACAAACAGTCAGAAATAAATGAAAGAAACAACAATAAATTGGACTGAATAAGTATCCGTTGTCTCACAATAGACTTCACCATTCTGTAATTTCAATATTCATTAGGTAGGCGGCCAGGTTTTCTTAAATTTGACTTCACAAAAATTTTGATTGAGTCTTTTGAAATTATGTCGTTATAAATTGGGCTAAGAAAAATATCTCCGTGTCTCTATTTATAGCCAAATTTCTGTTTGTATATTTTTTTTATTTCAGTTACCTCTTTAAAAAATTGCGGTAGGCCATTTACAGTATATATTAAAGTTGAATCCTTAGAAAGTACCAAATATGTAGGATTTTCAAAGATATGCAGGGTCAAGGCAGAATCAAAGTTGTCAAAAATAATTTTTGAGACCACAAAGGCTAATCATGATAAAAAATAAAATCGCGAAGAAAGGAAGAAAACGAGGACAATTAACAGCCAGTTAAAAAATTGAAAATTATGCTAATATTTCGGTCAAGACCTCTGCTTGACCGTCCTCAGTGCAAAATAAAACTGATAAAAGTATAAAAAAAACAAACCTTAAAATAAAAGCACAAAACTAAATTTGGACGACCCTTTCTCAGTATCGGTGAAAGGGTAACTGACCGTTATTTAGAAAGGGTCGTCCAATTTTAGTTTTGTGTTTTATTTTAAGGTTTGGTTTTTTATATTATTATCAGTTTTATTCTGCACTGAGGACTGTCAAGCGGAGGTCTTGACTGAAATATTTGCTAATATTTTGATTTTATTTTATATCAAACTTGTCATTTTTATTTTCGAATCTCAGGGAATTATCTATTGAAATTTTGTGTTCATCCAAACGTTAACCAAGTTGTTGATGGGTCCTACCTATGTAAAATTTCCCACATGAACACGAGACTCTGTAGACGCCACTACCCAGTATAGGGTCTGTTTTATCTTTTAATATCCAATTTTTTGTTCAGTTTTGAAAGAAACCGAGGGATTATGTTTTTATTTATTTATCCATGTTTGTCACTAAGTTTTGAGATGTACGATTCTCGTATGGTAAAGCGGTGAAATTTTTTTCTCAATTCCCAGAATAACTGAATCAAGGGGGACGATTTCCCTATTTTTTATTTTATCTTTTTTAATCTTCTATCTATGATATTTTCAATAAAGTTTATTGAGTAGCCATTGCAGAATAGAATATATTTAACATAATTTAATTTGAATTGCGTGAACAGATTTGTAGAACTCTGTCGACTATAGAGATTATTACCCCTCTTTTCACAGAAAGAAGGTGATTTGACGAGAAATGTAGATACCGATCATTATGGATTGGCTTTCTATATATAGAAAATTCAAGAATGGAATATTTTTTATTATTAAAACATCCAAAAAAAGCAGCTTTCCTGAATCTTCCAATTCCATTGTGAATTGGAAATTCGAATCCGAAGAGTTCAAATGTGCCAAAAAATCTCATAGAGAGTCCTGTTCATGTTCCCAAGCAGAAAGGATATCATCACAGAAACGTAACCAGAGAGAGTGTTTTAAGTGGAAATTATTCAATGCAGATTGTTCTATGAAATCCATGTAAAAATTTGCCAAATAAGGAAACAAAAAGTACCCATAGATAGGCCCATGATTTGAAGGAAAAATTTTTCTCGGAACTTAAAATACGAAGAGAACTTCTTCCAATGACGAACAAGCGTTATTATTGTGTTAATATCCAAAGTTTCGTAATCTGACCAAGTAGCATATTCTTCTAATTTTCTTTGTAAGGCCTGCTCACATTTATGGACATTGCATGAAGTATACATGAAAACTTCATCGAAACTAGATAAGATAATTTTTCTGTTGTACTTTGTTTTATTAACTTGTCAACAATATATATGAAGTTTTTTATACAAGATTTCTGTGTGCTTAAAAGAGGCTTAAAAATGGTGGCTAAGAACGTTCCTACACCTGTAGCTGGGATATTATAACATGCTACAATAGGATTTAACGGAACATCTTTCTTATGGATTTTGGGCAGACCATAAAATTTGGGGCTGAAAAACCTTTGGGGTATAATTTTTATCTACATTTTAGGGGTAATGAGTCTATTGTCTTTTAAAATTTCTAATTCTTTTCTCAACTACTGTGTGTATTTGTCTGTCAGATCAGTTTTTGTTTCTTTGTAAGTATTTTTGTCCATTAAAAGGGTATTTATTTTCATTACCTAATCTGCACAATTAATAATTACTACTGTATTTCCTTTGTCCCCTCTTGTAATACCTGTGTTTTTATCTGTTTTCAAGTTTCGGAGGATTTTTATTTCTTCCTTTGATTGAGTTCAAAGCGACAATGATGGCCTATAATCAAGAAGACTCTTTACAAGTTCTCCTCTGAGGAGGTCTGAATTTTTCGTCCTCACCATGAGATCTAAAAATAGCAGACTTCACGCGCGTAATTTCTGATGTTTTTACGTTTGTTTGAGCCATTGCAAATTTTGGTCCTTTTTATAAAATACTTAGCTCCTTAGATGCAAAATCTTAGAGGATAGATTTTCCAAAGGAGGGCCAGAAAAAAATCTAGGAAGGAAAATCTGTGTTTGTTGGGACATTTGAAATTCCGATTTTGGAAAATTTTCCGATAAGGAGTCTTCGCTAAATGGAAAACATGGCGGAAAGACCTTTGTGAGATATGTAAAATTTAGTGAAAATCTTGAACTGATAAAGTCTGATATAATAAAGATTTGAAATTAAATATTTCAAGGAGGCACACTTGTGCCTCTATAAAGAGGCGACCCACCACAAGGGTAAGCGATTTCAGGTCCGCGAGGTCGCAGAGAGACGGCGGTAATCGCATTTTGTAGCCCAAGCTCAAACTAAGAAACTTGCAAAATTTCATCCTCCTCCGACTTTATCTTCATTGGGTAAACTGGGCCGGAAGTTTCGACCCTCCCACCACAGCCCCCCTTTAACGTTGTCTGATTGGGCCAAAATTTAGAGTTTAAGCTTTCCTAGGGCCCGGGAGCTTATCCTCGAAATTTCAGCTCAATCCGATCACTCCTTCCCTGTTTTCAAAAAACCAAATATAGCCACTTAAAATTCATCATTTTTTTTTTTCCTAGCCATGCCTACAGGCCACAGTTGGCAACTGATCCGGGTGAATGAGGACTCATTCGAAGCAGAATTCGACCTGTTAGGGCCTTTTGATATTTTCAGACCGAAAAAATTATCCCCCGAATTTACATTTACGAAAAACCTCGTTTCCCTATAAGAACCCACTATAAGCGGGCTAGCCCGCGAAAACGTGGGCTCGTTTTCCTATAAGAGCCCGCAAGCAATTTCCGGTCCGAGCGGTCGCAGAGAAACAGCTGTAATCGCATTTTGTAGCCCAAGCTCAAACCAAGAAACGTGAGAAATTTCACCCCCCTCCAACTTTATCAAAGACGCAAACTCGTGCCTCTATAAAGAGGCGACCCACCACAATGTTAAGCGATTTTAGGTCCTAGAGGTCGCAGAGAGACGGCGGTAATCGCATTTTGTAGCCCAAGCTCAAACTAAGAAACTTGCAAAATTTCATCCTCTTCCGACTTTATCTTCATGGGGTAAACTGGGCCGGAAGGTTGAACCCTCCCACCACAGCCCCCCTTTAACGTTGTCCGATTGGGCTGAAATTTAGAGATTGAGCTTTCCTAGGGCCCGGGAGCTTATCCTCGAAATTTCAGCTCAATCCGATCACTCCTTCCCTGTTTTCAAGAAACCAAATATAGCCACTTAAAATTCATCATTTTTTTTTCTTAGCCACGCCTACAGGCCACAGTTAGCAACTGATCCGGGTGAATGAGGACTCATTCGAAGCAGAATTCGACCTGTTAGGGCCTTTTCATATTTTCAGACCGAAAAAATTATCCCCCGAATTTACATTTACGAAAAACCTCGTTTTCCTTTAAGAACCCGCTATAAGCGGGCTAGCCTGCGAAAACGCGGGCTCGTTTTCCTATAAGAGCCCGCAAGCGATTTCCGGTCCTAGCGGTCGCAGAGAGACAGCGGTAATCGCATTTTGTAGCCCAAGCTCAAACTAAGAAACGTGCAAAATTTTACCCCCCTCCGCTTTTATCAAGGATCATTATCAAGGATCATTATCAAGGAGGCACACTTGTGCCTCTATAAAGAGGCGACCCACCACAATGTTAAGCGATTTCAGGTCCTAGAGGCCGCAGAGAGACGGCGGCGATCGCATTTTGTAGCCCAAGCTCAAACTAAGACACGTGCAAAATTTGATCCTCCTCCGACTTTGTCTTCATGGGGTAAACTGGGCCGGAAGTTTCGACCCTCCCACCACAGCCCCCCGTTGACGTTGTCCGATCGAGCTGAAATTTAGAGGTTAAGCTTTCCTAGGGCCCGGGAGCTTGTCCTCGAAATTTCAGCTCAATCCGATCACTCCTTCCCTGTCAAGGAGGCACACTTATGCCTCTATAAAGAGGCGACCCACCACAATGTTAAGTGATTTCAGGTCCTAGAGGTCGCAGAGAGACGGCGGTAATCGCATTTTGTAGCCCAAGCTCAAATTAAGAAACTTGCAAAATTTCATCCTCCTCCGACTTTATCTTCATGGGGTAAACTGGGCCGGAAGTTTCGACCCTCCCACCACAGCCCCCCTTTAACGTTGTCCGATTGGGCTGAAATTTAGAGGTTAAGCTTTCCTAGGGCCCGGGAGCTTATCCTCGAAATTTCAGTTCAATCCGATCACTCCTTCTCTGTTTTCCAAAAGCCAAATATCAAGTTTTGTGGGAATTTGCTTTGCGAAAAAAGATTCCATTTACTAAAAAACAATTACAATCGGGTCTCATTTGTCCAGCGGTTGATACTCCAGACTGTCAGGCGGACCACCCAGGTTCGATTCACGGTCATAGCACAATTTTATATGCTGAATTTAAACTTTAAAAAATAAACTCATTTTATTTTTTAAATTATTTGAAAAAAAAAACCTTTTCTAAAGAGTTAAAGAGGCTGATTTACAAGGTCGACCCTTAAAACACCCTGTCGAGAAAGAAAAGAATAATACACAATCATCTAACAGTTAGTCAAGCAATAATAAGTAATAAACTGTACAAAAAGGTGCAGAAATTATTTGAAAAAAACTACGTTTTCTAAAGAGTTAAAGAGGCTGAGTTACAAGGTCGAACCTTAAAACGTACAGGGATTAGGAGGCACAGTTGGGGGGCTGCTGCCCCCAAACCCCGCTTTCGCAGCCTTTAAATATAAAAAAAATTTCTTTAAACTGAAAGTAAGGAGCGACATTAAAACTTAAAATGAACAGAAATTATTCCGTATATGACAGGGGCTGTCCCCTCCTCAACGCCTTGCTCTATACGCTAAAGTTTTTATTGTTTAAAAAGAGTTGTGGGAAAGTCAAACTTTAGCGTTAAAGAGCGAGGCGTTGAGGAGGGGACAGCCCCTTTCATATACGGAATAATTTCTGTTCGTTTTAAGTTTTAACGTCGCTCCTTACTTTCAGTTTAAAGGAATTTTTTTTATATTTAAAGGCTGCGAAAGCGGGGGGTTTAGGGGGCAGCGGCCCCCCAACTGTGCCTCTTAATCCCTGTACGTTTTAAGGTTCGACCTTGTAACTCAGCCTCTTTAACTCTTTAGAAAACGTAGTTTTTTTCAAATAATCAAGGAGGCTCACTTGTGCCTCTATAAAGAGGCGACCCACCACAATGTTAAGCGATTTCAGGTCCTAGAGGTCGCAAAGAGATTGCGGTAATCGCATTTTGTAGCCCAAGCTAAAACTAAGAAACTTGCAAAATTTCATCCTCCTCCGACTTTATCTTCATGGGGTAAACTGGGCCGGAAGTTTCGACCCTCCCACCACAGCCCCCCTTTAACGTTGTCCAATTGAAATTTAGAGGTTAAGCTTTCCTAGAGCCCGGGAGCTTATCCTAGAAATTTCAGCTTAATCCGATCACTCCTTCCCTGTTTTCAAAAAAACAAATATAGCCACTTAAAATTCATCTTTTTTTTTCTTAGCCACGCCTACAGGCCACAGTTGGCAACTGATCCGGGTGAATGAGGACTCATTCGAAGCAGAATTTTGATATTTTCAGACCGAAAAAATTATCCCCCGAATTAACATTTACGAAAAACCTCGTTTTCCTATAAGAACCCGCTATAAGCGGGCTAGCCCGCTTATAGTTTTCCTATAAGAGCCCGCAAGTGATTTCCGGTCCTAGCGGTCGCAGAGAGACAGCGGTAATTGCATTTTGTAGCCCAAGCTCAAACTAAGAAACGTGCAAATTTTCACCCCCTTCCGACTTTATCAAGGAGGCACACTTGTGCCTCTATAAAGAGGCGACCCACCACAATGTTCCGCGATTTCAGGTCCTAGAGGCCGCAGAGAGACGGTGATCGCATTTTGTAGCCCAAGCTCAAACTAAGAAACGTGCAAAATTTCATCCTCCTCCGACTTTGTCTTCATGGGGTAAACTGCGCCGGAAGTTTCGACCCTCCCACCACAGCCCCCCTTTGACGTTGTCCGATTAATTTAGAGGTTAAGCTTTCCTAGTGCCCGGGAGCTTGTCCTCAAAATTTCAGCTCAATCCGATCACTCCTTCCCTGTTTTCAAAAAACCACATATAGCCAATTAAAATTCATTTCTTTTTTTTTCTTAGCCACGCCTACAGGCCACAGTTGGCAACGGATCCGGGTGAATGAGGACTCATTCGAAGCAGAATTCGACCTGTTAGGGCCTTTTGATATTTTCAGACCGAAAAAATTATCCCCCGAATTCACATTTACGAAAAACCTCGTTTTCCTATAAGAACCCGCTATCCGATTAAAAAAAGTTTTTTAAAGTGAAAGTAAGGAGCGACATTAAATCTTAAAACGATCAGAAATTATTCCGTATATGAAGGGGGCTGTGCCCTCCTCAAGGCCTCGCTCTTTACGCTAAAGTTTTTATTGTTTAAAAAAAAGAGTTGTGAGAAAGTCAAACTTTAGCGTAAAGAGCGAGGCCTTGAGGAGGGCACAGCCCCCTTCATATACGGAATAATTTCTGATCGTTTTAAGATTTAATGTCGCTCCTTACTTTCACTTTAAAAAACTGTTTTTTTATTTACAGGCTGTGAAAGCGGGGGGTTTGGGGGCGGCAGCCCCCCAACTTTGCCTCCTAATCCTTGTACGTTTTAAGGTTCGACCTTGTAACTCAGCCTCTTTAACTCTTTAGAAAACGTAGTTTTTTTCAAATAATTATTAGTAAGGACATATCTTTTGCTATATCTTGCTATATATCTTACATCTTGAAGAACATATCCTATTTTTCGTCTTCATATTTTGCCATTGGCTGACAGAATCTTTGTTTTCTACCTATTTGATATGATTTTTCATTTATTATTTTCTTTCCTCTCTTGTTTTCATACATTATGTAAAGCCAGTGTGGTTTTAGAATGTATGTACGTCTCCTTACCGGGAGTATTGGTGTTTAGATTTTTTGAATTGTGTAAAAAAATATTTAAATCTTATTTGTCGGTTCAAAAATTTTATTTAGAGACTTGCAAGGGACACCGCATTCTTCAAACTTCTTTACGTTTCAACCTACATTTCGGCACACAATCTGAAGGCTTATTTACCCAGAAAATGGGTTTAAAAACTTTAACACATATCTTAAAAACCATAGATTCAAAAGATATGTCCTTAGTAATAAAATACTTAATTTCAAATATTTATTATATCGAACTTTATCCGTTCCCAATTTTCACCTAATTTTACATATCTCACAAAGGTCTTTCCGACACGCATTCCATTTAGCGAAAACTCCCTTATCAGAAAAATTTTCAAAATTGGAATTTCAACAGTTTCAACAAACACGGATTTTCCTTCCTATATTTTTTCCTGGCCCTCCTTTGGAAAATCTATCCTCTAGGACTTTCACATCCAAGGAGCTAAGTATTATATCACAAGGACCAAAATTTGCAATGGCTCAAACACACGTAAATACATCAGAAATTATTACGGGCGTGGAGTCTGCTATTTGTAGCTCTCATGGTGAAGTTGAAAATCCAGACCTCCTCATAGGAGAAAGTGCAAAGACTATTCTTGATTATAGGCCATCATTGTGGCTTTCAGCTCAAGCAAAGGAAGAAAATAAAATACTCCGAAACTTGAAAAGAGATTAAAATACAGTAATTACAAGAGCGAACATAGGAATTACAAATTATGAATTCTGCAGATTATGAAATAAAAATGAATAACCTTTTAATGGATATAAAAATACTTAAAAGAAATAAAAACTGATCCGACAGACAAATATACACATCAGTTGAGAAAAGAATTGGAAATTTTAAAAGAAAGTAGACTAATTACCCCTCAAATATACAGGAAATTTTACCCCAAAGGTTGTTTAGCCCCAAAGTTTTATGGTCTGCCTAAAATCCATGTGAAAGATATTCTGTTACGTCCTATTGTAGCATATTATAATTCTCCAGCTAGAAGTGTAGAAGAGCTCTTAGCCACCATTTTTAAGCCGCTTTTAAGCACGCAGAAATCTCATATAAAAAACTCCATAAATCTTGTTGACAAGTTAAAAAATCAAAGTACAACGGAAAAAACTATCTTTTGTAGTTTTGATGCAGCTTCCATGCATACTTAATGCCGTGTTCATAAGAAAATCATTGTACATTTTAAGGAAGAGACAAATCAATGTGTAACATGTTTCCCGAAAGCAAAAGTCAATGTACAGGACTGAAGAAGAGAAAATCAACGTTTAACAAGTTCCACGAACTAAAATCGGCACTTAATAAGTTCCTTGAACGAAATCAGATACACGATAAGAAAAATCATTGTGCAAGTTTTGGATGAGAGAGAAAAAAAAGTTTCACGAACAAAAATCAGGCCTCAGCAAGTTCCACGAACTAAAATCATCATGAAATAATTTCCATAAGATAATAAGTTTCGTGAGGAGAAAAATAATCAATGTACAAGTTTAACGATGAGAAAAATCAACAGGCTTCAACGTTCACGAACAATAATAAGCATGCAGTGAGTTCCATGAACAAAATCAGTTTCGCTAAGAGAAAAGTGCACAAGTTTGCTAAGAGAAAAAAAGAAACAGCATGAAACTAGTTTTACGAACAAAATCAGCAGACAACTAGTACCAGGAAGAAAAAATAAATCAGCACGCATCAAGAAAATCAGTTTCACAAGGAGAAAAATTAATGTACAAGTTTCACGAATAGAAAAATCAATACGTAACAATTTTCACGATTAATTATCAGTACTCAATAAGTTCTATGATCAGAAATCATCACGCAACAAGTTCCATGATCAAGAAGAATTTCACAATGAGTAAAATCAATGTACATTTTCATGAAGAGAAGACTCAACAAGTAACAAGTTTCATAAACACAATTTGCATCAATTACGTCCCATGAAAATATAAAATCATCACGTTTCAAGTTTCATGAAGGAAATCACTTTCATGAGGTGAAAAACCTATCTATATTCTTACGAAGAGAAGAATCAATTTGTAACAAGTTTAATGGTAATGAGCAAAACTTGGCAGTCAAAAAGTTCCATGATCATAAATCATCACGCAATATGATCCATAAGCAAAATCAGTTTCGTGAGGAAAAAAATCAATGTACAAGTTTTACGAGGAGCAAAAACAACATTAAACTATTTTCATGAAGAAAAAATCAGTATTCAGTAGGTTTCACGAGCAATAATAAGCATGTAATTAATTCTTGAATGAAAATCAGTTTCATTATGAGAAAATCAATAGACATGTTTCGCAAAGAGAAAAAACAACATGCAACATGTTTTACGAGCAAAAATCATCATACAACATGTCTTCACAATCGTAAATCATCACGCAAACAGTTCAATGAACAAAATCAGTTTCGCGAGGAGAAAAATAAATGTATGATTTTCACGAAGAAAAATTAAGATGCAACAAGTTTCATGAACAAAAAACTATCACATAACCAGTCCTACAAACATGACAATTTTCAAAAAATTATCAATGTACATTTTCACGAAGAGAAAAAAAACATTTTATGAGTTTCACAAACAAAATCACCATGCAACAATTTCCACGAAACAAAAATAAAAATAAGTACACATTAACTTCCATGAAGAAAATCACTTTCACGAAAAGAAAATCAATGTAAAGGTTTTGCGAAGGGAAAAATCAATATGTAAAAAGTTTAACAAACAAAAATCCCCACTCAACAAGTTTCACGATCATAAATCATCATGCAATCAGTTCCATGAACAAAATCATTTTCGTGAGGAGAAAAATCAATGTACGAATTTCACAAAGAGAAAAATCAACATGTAACATGTTTCACGAACAAAAAAAAATCAGCAAAAGAGCGAGTCCATTAACATGACGAGTTACACAATGACAAAAAAATCAATTAAAATTTTCACGAAGAGAAAAATCGACATGTAACGAGTTTCACAAACAAGGGATCCAGAACTGATGCAACTAGAGCCGGTTTTGGAGCTGAGCTCAGAGGAGCATAGATAGAACTGGATTCGGTTGTACCAGGATAGAAGCCAAAGAATTGGAGGTGGAAGCGTTGTAACCGGGGCCATGCCGTGGAGTATCACTCTCTAGCTATGAAATGCCAAGTTCCGCTGCTCAAACAAAAACAGTGTCAAATTTAGATTCACAAGCTTATATTTGGAGGGAAAAGGTTGAAAATATCCTAGAGGTGATGAGTGGGGGATGCCACGTTAATGACGGAGGGATATTTGTGTAAAACTGTGATGGCGTAGAAGTGTTTTTTTTTGGGGGGGGGGATAATGATAGGGATGTCTTGCGAAAACTTGAATCACCGGATTGAATATGTAATTTTTAACAAGAAATGTCCAAAAAATGTCTTGGAGAGTGATGATGTGATGTCAGAGGGTACCGCAAATCAGTAATAGTGTGGCACTGTAGCATGAAGTGCTTGGAGTATCACGCTTTAGCAATGAAATGCTGAGTTTCCGCTATTCAAATAAAACAGTGTTCAATTTAGATTCACAAGCTTATTTCAGGTGGGAAAAGGTTGAAGATGCCCCAAGGGTGATGTAGGGGGATGCTACTTGGATGATAAAGGGGCAGGTGTGTAAAGCTGTGATGGTGTGGGGATGTGCTGTGGAGCATCATGATAGGCTTGGTTTGTGAAAACTTGAATCAATGGGTTGTAGTGTAATTTTTAACAAAAAATGTCTTAAAATGTCTTGGAGGTGATGATGTGATGTCAGAGGGTGCCGCAGAGTAGTAAAAGGGTGGCGTGTTGGCGTAAATTGCTTGCAGTATCACGTTCTAGCAATAAAATGCCGAATTTTTGCTGTTCAAATAATAATAATATTAAAAAAACAGTGTTCAATTTAGATTCATAATTTTATTTGCTTAGGAAAATAAAATCTTGGTTTTTCAAAGAAAATTAAAGAACTCCATTAAACCAAAATGAGCAAAAATCAAATAAAATATTCTACCAAATATTATGCCGAGTCCAACTCCGACTTCATTCAGCCAAAAATTACTAACATTCTCTCTTTCCGTTAGATATGGCTAAATTTTGTAAAGCGGGGCCATTTTCTTAAGAAAAAAACACAGAAATAGTAAAATATATTAAATGTTCCTTAATTATCCGTGGAATAAGTCTAAAGATGAAGAATGTATGCACTCTTTCAGCTATTTAGGACTAAGTTTTGTAATAATAGACCATTTCTCTAAGATAACACACAAAAATAGAAAATATATTAAAAGTTTCCTAATTACCCTTGCAATATGATTAAAATGAAGAATTTATGCGCTCTTTCAGCTAGTTAAGACTATCTTTTGCAATACTGGACCATTTTCCTAATATAGACATGACAAAAAGCCCGCTTTTCTTGGAATTAACCGCTAGGAGCCTGCAAAGTCGGTTCACATTTTCCTAAGAAAAAACGAAAAATAGAAAATATATTCGATGTTCCTTAATTATCCATGCAATATGACTAAAACTTAAGAATTTATCCAGTCTGTCAGCTATTTAAGACTAACTTTTGTAATAATCAACCATTTCTTTACGAAAAAACACAAGAAATAGAAAAATATATTAAATGTCCCTTAATTACCCGTGCAACATGACCAAAATGAAGAATTTATGCACTCTTTCAGCAAGTTAAGACTATGTTTTGTAATAATGGACCATTTTCCTAAGAAAGACATGACAACAGGCCTGCTCTCCCTGGAACTACCTGCTAGGAGCCATACCTTTCTTTTAATTTACGCATATTTTTGTTTTTTCCATTTGTCATGTTTTTTGACGTTTTGTTTTTCCCGTTGCATAGTCTTGTCTTGAAAACGCTGTATTTTCAAAATTTCCCTAATTACATATTTGCCATAGAAACAATAATTTTTCGAAATAGACATTCTTCTGCTCCACGTTAATTATCGCAGGTGTAAGAAACATGTCATTCTAGTAAGCAAAACATAGGAAATCTTCTTGCGTATAATAGGCTGTTTCTAGAACATATTAGCAAGGACAAAATATTGGAAATAGTCTCTTGTACCTTCACGTCTAGAGCGTTGTTCTATTGGATGTAAATTGATCTTTCGAGTCCTAAAGAGGACAAACAACTACAGAAAAAAAAGAAAACCCTCTTTGAAAGAAAATAAAGAAACGTCATGAACGAAAAACGCATTGAAAGAAAAAAACACGTTGAATGTTTTGACAAAAAATAAAATCTCAAAAAAATATTATGTGGCGCTGTTGTTTGCACTTTCATTACGTAAGATGTGCGCTGTCATTACGTAAGATGTGCTCTGCCATTACGTAAGATGCGGGCTGCCATTAAGCTATTCCCAATAAATCCATTAAGTATGTGAATCTAACTCGTATAGGATTCAACTATGGGCCTTCTGAAAATCCTATAGGAATCTGCTATGGGCCTTCTGGAAATCCTATGAGATTCTACTATGGGCCTTCTGGAGGCTGAAACCCCCCACTACTTTAATTTCTGTTCGTTTTGGGTTTCATTTATTCTATAGTAGTACTTTCTGGTCGTTTTGAGTTTTAGTTATTGTAGGTTTTTATTTCTTTTGATCTTAATTCTAATATGGCCTTTACTTTCCTTTGAAAAGCCTCTCTTTCGGAAATTTTTTTTTTTAATAAAAAAAGTACAATTTAAATGGTCATTTTGGGTAATCTGTATAAAAAATTAAGCGTTAGCAGGATTTTCAAAAAAAAAAAATAATTAAAGTTAAGAAAATTGTGTCCTTGTGTGGGCTGCATCATTCCATTTATCTCAAAAGATTTAAAATCTCTATTCTATCCCTTCAACATCCCCCAAAAGGGTTCATATTGATGAATAGAACAGCTATTTATATTCCATCTCAAATTTTCGTACTATCCATTTCCATTTGCCTACGTCATCCTTATTACAAATACACCATGTATAGTCCAAATTAGCACTGGCTGTTAATCTTTTATACAATTAAAATACCACTTTACTCAGCCAAGATTGCATAATAATAGTCAATATATCAATTTAGGGGCTACTAGGACTAGGTCAAGCACACCCCCAATCAGGACCGTAGTAGTGCGCGGGAACTTTAAATGGACTAGTAAAAGCCTGACGGAAATTTCAAGACTATTAAACTACTAAAGAGAAAAACAGTAGTGGCTATCAGGACCGTCATCCTTATTTCAATGGTGAACTTTTCATTTTGATGTGACACCAGCTTTTTGGAGTCTCAGTTTTTTTTAATTACCGTGAATTTGGTTTCGCAATAATTTTTCACTTTAAAGACAAACTGAAAAAGATATTTACTGTTTCTGAATCAATCTCAAAGGAAATTTTTTTTCTCATTGGACAGTTTAAAAAAAAAAACACTTTTTTCAACTTATGGAAATTAGGGCTAATTGTTTGCTCTTTACTACTTCAACCATGAAAGAAAAGAATGTGCATGCGTTTTACCTAAACAAAATCAAGTAGATGTAGCGTATAGCAAAATCTACGACCCATTAAAACCTTAATTGTCACTGAATGTCTTATAAATCACATAAATCGCAAAAAACTACTAACCAGATTGGGCCTGGGCTATGACATCTTTCCCTTGAATGCAGGGAAGAATTGCCCTCTGCTGGATAGTTGAAGGTATTTCATAGCCAAGTGAATAGATTCCACGAAGCACTGCAGTTTTCAAGCCCATTTTATCAAAGCTATCGCAAATCTAAAATAAAACTTAAAGTATGCAATGCCATTATAAGGGGATATATAAATGTCAATTTTTTTCAGTGGCTCAAAGCTAGGACAAGCTCAACAGTACAGACTACATTACAAGACAAATAAGGTTAAAAAAATCCTAATCACCAAGTACTACTTCAAAACTACTTAATATATTTCCTTTAAATTTCATAGATAATTCACCAGGAGTTTGAGAAATTTGTTAAGAGCCTCAATTTTATTTTTTTGGAGGGAGGCGATCCCATGAGTGATGCCAAATTAATGACCACGTTCCAAGAGAATAAATTACATCATTCCTTTCCCCTTGTCGGGAGTGATCGCATCGTTTTTGGTATCTGTAACCTATGCAAAATTACAAAAGTAACATAGCTAAACATAACATACCAAGTGCAATGAGTCTATTTTTAAGAGACGTTTTAAGTAGATTAGTAATGCCTAGAAGACAAATGAATAGCCGAGACAATCAGTTGTGACAAAGACCAGTCAGAGCAGCTAGGGTAAGTGGTATTGAAAAAAATGTCCGAAGTAGGGATAAACGAAAGTGAATTAAAAAGAACTATATGGATACAATACTTGCGACAATGACATTCACAACCAGACAAAATTGAAAGTGAAGAACAAAAAATTTCTAATTGGAAGCGACAAACAAAATTAAAGCGAGTCAAAACAAAAGTGAAGAACAAAGAAATATGTGTCAAAAGACATACGACAAGAAGGAGCAGAACAAAATAAAGTTGAAAGTGAAGAAAAAAGAAATATGTGGTTAAAGGATATATCACTGCGAGAATAACAAAATATATGGTTAGAAGATAAGCAGCAGGAAGAATTACAAGTGACAACGAGAATAAGACCGTGTTAAAAATATTTTTCCTTAGAATTTTGACCTGAAAAACAATCTACATATATCAAACCATCTATGTGTTGAGAAAATTAGTTTGGAGTTTTAATTTTGGAAGCAAGTTCATATGAGTAATGAGTAATATGATCATATTTGAAGAGAATTAATTAGATAATTATCCTCCCAGGAGTGATAGGACTCTTTTTTAATCTATGATGCATGCAACATTACAAAAGGAACAAAGTTAAGCATAAGTACCAAGTGCAGTGAGTTTATTTATAAAATAGTTTTAAGTGGCTAAGCAGCTACGGCAAAGCATACTGAAAAATGTCTTAAATATTGATTTAAAAAATGAAGAAAAAGGAAATATACAGTTAGAATACAGATAAATACACAGTTATAATTTTCGACCGAAACTGCAATGAGTCATTAACAAGAGCAAAGAAAAAGGAAATTCGGAGCTAGAAGATAAGTGGCAGCAAGAATTAATCGAGTAAATAATAAAAGTGAACAACAAAAAAACATGCCATTACAATGCATGTGACAAAGAGGAGCAGAAAAAAACTAAAAATGAAAGTGACCAAAAAAGAAATATGAAGTAAATGATGCCACAGCGAGAACAAAGAAATATACGGTTGGAAGATACGTGGCTGCAAGAATTACAAGCAACAGCGAGAATCAGATTATGTCAAAAATAAAAGTTGAAAGGTAACTGGGACCCTTCAATGTTATATATATTCCCTTTGGAGCCTTTCATTATTCTTAAAGAAAGAGTGGCAAACAAAGGTGAATCATTTTGAGGTTGCTACTTACAACAACAACGAATATATACAAGCCTGCCACGCGACGAGTGCCAGGATCTAGCCTCAAAATTGGCTACATAGTTTTTGTCTTAAAACTGGTATATTGATATTTTGGCCACAAAAACGATCTAAATAGCTCAAAACCTTAAAATAGAATTTGTATTTTTCCCATGGTGGTTGTATCCAACTTTTGGTGACGCTATTACATCAAGAAGGAACTCACATTGTCTATGATTAGAAGACAAGTCACGATAAAAATAAATTTATACAAGCATGCTTCGTTCCCATTCTGGGGGCTGGCATCAAAATTGTCTACATAGTTGATTTTTAAAACTGGCATATTGGCATTTCAGGGCCAAAAATGATCTCAATAGGTCGCAACTTTAAAGAAGACCTGGAACTTGATTTTGAAGGGACCGGCTTTGCCGCCAGTCCCTGGCATGGCTACCTGGCAGACATCTAAATATTGATTCTGATTCTTTCTTGTCTTCTAACTACAGACAATTGTAATACGGCCACTCTTTTTGTAAGAGGCCAGTACCCCCACCATGCAAGAAGCCCACCATAGAAGAGGCCTACCATTCAAGAGGCCAACCATTCAAGCACACACATATTGGAGTTATCAATCCATCATATCATCTCTCTTAACGACACACGTACTCTACAAGATCTATCATTTCCTCGGAAACAATTTTTCTCGATGAGAGAAATGTTATTACCTTAAGCGCAGCCATCGGAAATCGTTTCAAGTGAACATTCTTATCTCAAGTTTTGCAACAACGATTTCTCGGAATTTTTCACTAACAGTCCCATCATTCAGAGCGGACCTTTCGTTATCTCAAGCGAATGCTTCGTTATAAGAAAACAGACACCATCGCTTTTATTTATTAAATGGATTGAACTTGATCTATTAAGATGGATTCTAACAAAAGGAATTGTAATGTTGATGAATGCTATATACAAGAAGTAAGTGATATATTTTTCATCGTATGATAAGTGGGCCGTGGGACTATTTCTAATACAGTTTCAGTTTACCAAATGAAATTTACAGTTCCCTTTAGTTAGCCAATTGTATAGTTTTAAAATAACTTTACCCTACTATTGAGCTGCTGGATTCAGTCCGTGTAATATTTACACCCCAGTCCAGTCAGGGGGGGTGGTTTAAAAAGACTATTTACTTGATTTCATGGGTTTGGACATTATATATAATCATTAGTTTCTTAAAAAGCATCTTATCCTAATAGTTATTTTTAAACTTTTGCATTCGGTCCAAGGGTTATTATTGAACCCAAGCCTAAACATAAATAATAGTAGAATATGTATTGTGAGTTTGACAGGATCCATACCCCCATTGTAAAGTATTTTTTCATATTATGAATTAGAAAAGGACATAGTATAGTAATGAACATGACAGAACCCCAAACCTGCCTCTCAAGGCCCCCCTCCATTTAGTCATAATCAAATTTTCTCCTTTGATATCATAGGCAGCGAAATAGTGCTGCCTAAGTAAAGAACAATGTTGGCACAATGAATTATGATTTTTTTTTTTCTTGGTTTTAGACCAGGGCACTTCGTATTGAAGGAGTTGTCGTAGAAACTTCGAAAAGGGCTCATTCGATGGGAAATTGAGTGGTTAGTGCCTCTTTTAATAGTCCAAAGTGATTGGAGTGCAACTAGCCCCCCCCCCCCGCACGTCCATCATTCCCCCAAACACATCCAATCAAAATTTTGAGATAGCCATTGTGTTCAGCGTAGTTGATTTCCAGATATAAAATATGTTTTTGAGAAAGTAACTCCCCCACAACCCTCAAAGCAAGGGTTTTAAGTTATGCCTTGGGGGCATATAAGAACGATGTTGGCACAATGTATTATTCATTATTATTTTTTTCCTTTAGACCAGGGCACTGCGTATCGAAGAAGTTGTCGTAGAAACTTCGAAAAGAGCCCATTTAATTGGGAATTGGAGTGGTTTGTGCCCTGTTTAGTAGTCAAAAGTGATCGGAAGGCAACTAACACCCCTTCCACACCCACCATTCCCCGGAACACATCCAATCGAAATTTTGAGATAGCCATTTTGTTCAGCGTAGTTAATTTCCATATAGAAAATATGTTTTTGAGGAGGTCACTCCCCCACAACCATCAGGGCAAGATTTTTAAGTTATGTCCTGAGGGCATATAAGAACAATGTTGGCACAAGGTATTATTTTTTTTTTTTTTCTTTAGACCAAGGCTCTTCGTATCGAAGAAGTTGTCGTAGAAACTTCGAAAAGGGCTCATTCAATTTGAAGTCGGAGTGGCTTGTGCCCTTTTTAATAGTCGAAAGTGAATGGAAGGCAACTAACACCCTTTCCATGCCCACCATTTCCCGAAACACATCCAATCAAAATTTTGAGATAGTCATTTTGTTGAGCGTAGTTGATTTCATGATAGAAATTATGTTTTTGAGGAGGATAATTCCCCACAGCCCTCAGGGCAAGGGTTGTAAGCTATGCCCTGGGGGCATATAAGGTTTTTAAAGAAAGTATTGTCATAAAAATTTCAAAAAAGGCTCATTCGATTGAAAATTCAAAGAGCTAGTGCCCCTTTTAATAGTTGAACGGGATTGGAGGGCAACTAACCCCCCTCTCACGCCCATCTTTTCCCAAAACACATCCAATCAAAATTTTAAGATAGCCATTTTGTTCAACGTAGTTGAAAATTCTGTAAATTAGGTCTTTGAGGATGACAACATCCCTACATTGCTCAGGGCAAGGGTTGTAAGTTATGTCCTGGGGGCATATAAGGTTTTTATAGAGCGTGTTGTCGTGGAAACTTCAAAAAGGGCTCATTCGATTAGACATTGAAATGGCTAGTGCCCTTTTCAATATTCGAAAGTCATTGGAAGGCAACTAACAACCCTTCCGCACCCACCATTTCCCCAAACTCATCCAATCAAAATTTTGAGATAACCTCTTTGTTCCACGTAGTTTAAAGTTCAGGAAATTATACCTATAAGCAGGACACTCCCCCCACAGTCTTCAGGGCAAGGGTTATAAGTTATGTCCTTGGGGAATATAAGTTTTTATTGAAATCTTTGTCGTAGAAACTTGAAAAAGGGCTCATTCGATTGGAAATTCAAAGGTCTAGCGCCCTTTTTGATGGTCGAAAGTGATTTGAGGACAACTAACCCCCCTTTCACGCCAACCTTTTCCCCAAACACATCCAATCAAAATTTTTAGATAGCCATTTGGTTCAGCGTAGTTGATTATCAGATGTAAATTATGTTTTTGAGGAGGAACCTCCCCCACAGCCCTCACGGCAAGGGTTGTAAGTTATTGCCTGGGGTTATATAAGGTTTTTATAGAAAGTGTTGTCGTAGAAATTTCAAAAAAGCCTCATTCGAATGGAAATTCAAAGGGCTAGTGCCCTTTTTAATAGTCGAAAGTGATTGAGGGGCAACTAACCCCCCTCTCATGCCAACCTTTTCCCCAAATACATCCAATCAAAATTTTAAGATAGCCATTTTGTTCAACGTAGTTGAAAGTTCTGCAAATTAGGTCTTTAAGGATGACAGCCCCTTCACCCCCAGAGCGCTCAGGGCAAGGGTCGTAAATTATGCTCTTGGGGCATATAAGGTTGTTATAGAATGCGATATTGTAGAAACTTCAAAAAGAGCTCATTCAACTGGAAATTGAAAGGGCTAGTGCCCTTTTTAATAGTCGAAAGTGATTTGAAGGCAACTAACACCCCTTCCACGCCCACCGTTTCTCCAAGAACATCAAATCGAAATTGATAGATAGCCATTTTGTTCCACGCATTTTAAAGTTCAGGAAATAATACCTTTGATTAGAACACTCCCCCCACAGTCTTCAGGGCAAGGTTTATAAAATATGCCTTTGGGGCATATAAGTTTTGTATTAAAATCTTTGTCGTAGGAACTTGAAAAGGGCTAATACGATTGGAAAGTCAAAGGGCTAGTGCCCTTTTTAATAGTCAAAAGTTATTGTAAGGCAACTAACACCCCTTCCCCACCTACCATTCCCCGAATCACATCCAATCAAAATTTTGAGATAGCCATATTGTTCAGCGTAGTTGATTTTCAGATAGAAAATGTGATTTTGAGGAGGTCACTCCCCCACAACCCTCAGGGCAAGGGTTTTAAGTTATGCCCTGGGGGCATATAAGAACGATGTTGGCACAACGTATTATTTTTTTTCTTTAGACCAGGGCAATTCGTATCGAAGTAGTTTTCAGAGAAACTTCGAAAAGGGCTCATTGGAAATCGGAGTGGCTTGTGCCCTTTTTAATAGTCCAAAGAGAATGGAAGGAAACTAACACCCCTTCCACGCCCACCATTTCCCGAAACACATCCAATAAAAATTTTGAGATAGCCATTTTGCTCAGCGTAGTTGATTTCCAGATAGAAATTATGTTTTTGAGGAGGACAATTCCCCACAGCCAATTCACCGTTGCCCTGAGGGATGTGGGGGGTTGTCATCCTCAAAGACCTAATTTCCAGAACTTTCAACTACGTTGATCAAAATGGCTATCTTAAAATTTTGATTGGATGTGTTTTGGGAAAAGGTGGGCGTGAGAGGGGAGTTAGTTGCCCTCCAATCTCTTTCGACTATTAGAAAGGGCATTTGCCCTTTGAATTTCCAATCAAATGAGCTTTTTTTGAAGTTTCTACGACAACTTTTTCTATAAAAAACCTTATAATCCCCAAAGGGAAAACTTACAACCCTTGCCCTGAGGGCTGTGGGGTAATGTCCTCCACAAACACATAATTTATGTCCTTTCCAATTGAATGAGCCCTTTTTGAAGTTTCTATGACAACTTCTTTGATACGAAGCTCCCTGGTCTAAAGGAAAAAAAATAATAAATATTACGCTTTCCCCGAAATATACTTACATGCCCCCAGAACGTCACCTAAAACCCTTGTTCTGAGGGCTGTGGGGGAGAGACCTCCTCAAAAACATATTTTCAATCCGGAGAGCAAATGCACGTAAAAACGTTGATATCTCAAAATTTTCATTGGATGTGTTTTGGGGATTGGTGGGCGTGGAAGGGGTGTTAGTTGCCTTCCAATCACTTTTGACTATTAAAAAGGGCACTAGTACTTTCAATTTCCAATTGAATTAGCCCTTTTTCAAGTTACTACGGCAAACATTTCAATAGAGTATAAGTTATGCCCCAAGGGCATAACTTATAACCCTTGCCCTGAAGACTGTGGAGGAGTGTTCTAATCAAAAGTATAATTTCCTGGACTTTAAATGTGTAGAAAAAAATAGAAATCTCACAATTTTGATTGGATGTTCTTGGGGAAATGGTGGGCGTGGAAGGGGTGTTAGTTGCCTTTAAATCACTTTCGACTCTTAAAAATGGCCCTAGCCCTTTCAATTTCCAATTGAATGAGCTCTTTTTGAAGTGTCTACAACATCGCTTTCTATAAAAACCTTACATGCCCCAAGAGCATAACTTAGGACCCTTGCCCTGAGGGCTCTGGGGATGGAGGGGCTGTCATCCTTAAAGACCTAATATCCAGAACTTTCAACTACGTTGAACAAAATGGCTATCTTAAATCTGGAAATCACTTGCGGAAATTAACTACATCTGGAAATCAACTACGCTGAACCAAACGGCTATCTAAAAATTTTGATTGGATGTGTTTTGGGAAAAGGTTGGCACGAGAGGGGGGTTAGTTGCCCTCAAATCACTTTCAACTATTATAATGGGCATTAGACCTTTGAGTTTCCAATCGAATGAGCCCTTTTTCAAGTTTCTACGACAAAGATTTCAATATAAACTTATATTCCCCCAGGACATAACTTATAACCCTTACCCTGAAGACTGTGCGGGGACAGTCCTGCTCAAAGGTATAATTTCCTGAACTTTAAACTGCGTGGGACGAAAAGGCTATCTCAAAATTTTGATTGGATGAGTTTGGGGAAACTGTGGGCGTGGAAGGGTTGTTAGTTACTTCCCAATCACTTTCGACTATTAGAAAGAGCACTACCCATTTAAATTTCCAATCGAATGAGCCCTTTCTGAAGTTTCTTCGACAACGCTTTCTATAAAAAGCTTATATGCCAGTAGAGATGCCTTATTGACTCCGAACGGGAGTCCAAATTTGGGCATAGAGTCCCTAGGGAGAACACGTGGTTAATGGGGTCAATGACCTAAATTTCCAAAGGTCATTAATCAAATTGTTTCCGGGGAAGTTAATTAATGTCTGACAGATGACGTCAAGTTAATTAATGTCTTTGAAGTTCGACCAGAATTGTTTCCATGGCAAAGTTTAGATCACACGTGACAGGTGATGTCAAGATTGATTGATTATGCACGAAAGGGGAATTAATTTGTTGTTTCCAAAGAGAATTATTGATTCAAAAAAGGGGAATTAATTTGTTGTTTCTAAGGGGAACGTTTTGATCTTAGCGATGAAGTGATTAGCACGCGAAAGGGTTTCCCAATAATTTCAAATGTGAAAGCACAGAGATGTCAAAAACAAAAGGAACTCACTGAAATTACGTTTAAGGATTATTTGGGAAAAACAGTTAGAGACATTTTAAAAGATGATTTTAGAAAAGGTTTTAGAAGAGAATTTGAGAGTGAAACTCTGTGATCGTTATAGTAAACAAGTTGTATTTGAACAGTGTCGTGAGGTCCTCTACACCGACCCAAAGGGCACCGATCCCCATACCCCAACCCCGAAGGAAGACCCCTGGCCCCCCAAAGGTTCCCCGGTTTCCTAGTAATTTCAAATGTGAGGTTAGGTTAGGTTAGGTTATGTTATGTTATGTTATGTAATGTTATGTTATGTTATGTTATGTTATGATATGATATGTTAAGATATGTTATGTTAGGTTAGGTTAGGTTATGTTATGTTATGTTATGTTATGTTATGTTAAGCTATGTTATGTTATGTTATGTTATGCTATGTTATGTTATGTTATGTTATGTTATGTTATTTTATGTTGTTATGTTATGTCATGTTATGCTATGTTATGTTATGCTATGTTATGTTATGCTATGTTATGCTATGATATGTTATGATATGTTATGTTATGTTATGTTATGTTATGTTCTTTTCAAAGGGCATTTCAGAGCAAGTTCACTTTCAGTAGTGTTTGGTTGTGGTTTACCTTGTCACAGTTACATTTTCTTGATTTTTCAAAGTCCATTTTGAATTTCTTTCATTCAAATGCAAGAGTTGGAATATTTCAGTAGTGTTTTGTCGTGGTTTACTTTGTCACAGTTACATTCTCTTGATTTTTCAAAGTTCATTTTGAATTTCTTTTGTTGAAATGCAAGAGTTGGATTATTTCAGTAGTGTTTTGTCGTGGTTTACCTTGTCACAGTCGCATTTTCATGATATTTCAAAGCTCATTTTGAATTTCTTTCGTTGAAATGCAAGAGTTGGAATATTTCAGTAGTGTTTGGTTGTGGTTTACCTTGTCACAGTTACATTTTCGTGATTTTTCAAATTTCATTTTGAATTTCTTTCATTGAAATGCAAGAGTTGGAATATTTCAGTAGTGTTTTGTCGTGGTTTACCTTGTCACAGTTACATTCTCTTGATTTTTCAAAGTTCATTTTGAATTTCTTTTGTTGAAATGCAAGAGTTGGATTATTTCAGTAGTGTTTTGTCGTGGTTTACCTTGTCACAGTCGCATTTTCATGATATTTCAAAGCTCATTTTGAATTTCTTTCGTTGAAATGCAAGAGTGGGATTATTTCAGTAGTGTTTTGATGTGGTTTACAGTGTCACAGTTACATTCTCTTGATTTTTCAAAGTTCATTTTGGATTTCATTCATTGAAATGCAAGAGTTGGAATATTCAGTAGTGTTTTCTCGTGGTTTACCTTACTACACTTACATTCTCTTGATTTTTCAAAGATCATTTTGGATTTCTTTCGTTGAAATGCAAGAGTTGGAATATTTCAGTAGCGTTTTGTCATGGTTTACCATGTCACAGTTACATTCTCTTGATTTTTCAAAGTTCATTTGAATTTCTTTCATTGAAATGCAAGAGTTGGAATATTTCAGTAGTGTTTTGTCGTGGTTTACCTTGTCACAGTTACATTCTCTTGATTTTTCAAAGTTCATTTTCGATTTCTTTCGTTGAAATGCAAGAGTGGGGTTATTTCAGTAGTGTTTTGTCGTGGTTTACCATGTCACAGTTACATTCTCTTGATTTTTCAAAGTTCATTTTGAATTTCTTTCGTTGAAATGAACGAGTTGGAATATTTCAGTAGTGTTTTGTCATGGTTTACCTTATCACAGTTACATTCTCTTAATTTTTCAAAAATCATTTTGAATTTCTATCGTTGAAATACAAGAGATGGAATATTTCAGTAGTGTTTTGCTGTGGTTTACCTTATCACCGTTACATTCTCTTAATTTTTCAAAGTTCATTTGAATTTCATTTATTGAAATGCAAGAGTTGGAATATTTCAGTAGTGTTTTGTCGTGGTTTACCATGTCACAGTTACATTTTCTTGATTTTTCAAAGTTTATTTTGAATTTCTTTCGTTGAAATGCATGAGTTGGATTATTTCAGTAATGTTTTGTTGTGGTTTACCTTGTCAAAGTTACATTCTCTTAATTTTTCAAAATTCATTTTGAATTTCTATCGTTGAAATGCAAGAGATGGAATATTTCAGTAGTGTTTTGTCGTGGTTTACCTTGTCACAGTTACATTCTCTTGATTTTTCAAAGTTCATTTTGGATTTCTTTCGTTGAAATGCAAGAGTTGGAATATTTAAGTAGTGTTTTGTCGTGGTTTACAATGTCACAGTTACATTCCCTTGATTTTTCAAAGTTCATTTCGAATTTATTTCATTGAAATGCAAGAGTGGGATTATTTCAGTAGTGTTTTGGTGTGGTTTACCTGTCCTCCAATTACTTTCGACTATTAAAAAGGGCACTACCCATTCCAATTTCCAATGGAATGAGCTCTTTTTGATGTTTCTAAGACAACACTTTCTTTAAAAACCTTATATGCCCCCAGGGCATAACATACAACCCTTGCCTTGAGTGCTTTGGGGGAGGGGGGGATTGTCATCCTTAAAGACCAAAGTTCCAAAACTTTCAACTACGTTGAACAAAATGGTTATCTAAAACTTTTGATTGTATGTTTTGGGGAAAAGGCTGGCGTGAGAGGGAGGTTAGTTGCCCTTCAATCACTTTCGAGTATTAAAATTGGCACTACCCCTTTGAATTTCTTATCGAAAGCGCCCTTTTTCAAGTTTCTATGACAAAGCTTTCAATAAAAACCTTATATGCTCCCAGTGTAAAACTTATAACCCTTGCCCTGAGGACTCTGAGGGAATTATCATCCTCAAAAACCTAATTTGCAGAATTTTTAACTTCGTTGAACAAAATGACTATCTAAAATTTTTAATTGTATGTTTTTGGATAAATGGTGGGCGTGGAAGGGGTGTTAGCTCCCTTCCAATCACTTTCGACTATTAAAAAGGGCACTAGCCATTTCAATTTCCAATCGAATGAGCCCCTTTTAAAGTTTGTACGACAATGATTTCTTTGAAAACCTTATATGCCCTCAGGGCATAACTTATAACCCTTGTTCTGAATGCTGTTGGGCGTGGGGGGGGGGAGCTTGTCATCCTCAAAGACCTAATTTTCAGAACTTTCCACTAGGTTGAATAAAATGGCTATCTCAAAATTTTGATTGGATGTGTTTGGGGAAAAGTTGGGCGTGAGAGGGAGGTTAGTTGCCCTCCAATCAGTTTCGACTAGCCTATTCAAAAGGCCACTCACCCTTTCTATTTCCAATCGAATGAGCCTTTTTTTGAAGTTTTTACGACAACGCTTTCTATAAAAATCTTATATGCCCCCAGGGCATAACTTACAACCCCTGCCCTGAGGGCTGTGGGGGTGTATCCTCCTCAAAACATAATTTCTATTTGGAAATCATTTACGCTGAACAAAATGCATATCTCAAAATGATGAGTGGATGTGTTTGGGGAAGTGGCGGGCATGAGAAGGGGGTTAGTTGCCTTCCAATCATTTCCAACTATTAGAAGGGCACTAGCCACTCCAATTTCAAATTAAATGAGCCCTTTTCGAAGTTTGTACGACGACTCCTTCGATACGAAGTGCCCTGGTCTAAAACCCAAAAAAAAACTAATACATCGTGTCAACATCGTTCTTTACTTAGGCAGCGCTATTGCGCTACCTATGATGATAGAGATGTTCATTTGGAAAAGGC
Source organism: Artemia sp. Qi Xiang Cuo (assembly GCF_049724085.1). NCBI lineage: Eukaryota > Metazoa > Arthropoda > Branchiopoda > Anostraca > Artemiidae > Artemia > Artemia sp. Qi Xiang Cuo. Next base: position 47,424,504 of record NC_142811.1, read on the forward strand.
AATGGAATTTGCAAAAGTTTGGGTGATGAGATGGACATTCCGTTAGCCAAACAAAGAAATATTAGAAGAAATAAACTGATGCCCGGAGTAAAAGCTGTAGACGAGCCTCTAATTTTGGAAGAAAAACTAACAATATCGATGCTAGAGTGCATTGACACGTTTCAACAAGAAATCAACACGCGTTACCAAGGCATGGAAGGATTATCACTTTGGTTTGCTATCTTGGAGACTGGGAACTTGCTAAAGAGTTCAGAAACAGAAGATCTAAAATTAGTGGGCTGTTTAGTTGAAAATTACGAAGAAATATCTTCAGGAGACATGATAAATGAAATCCCACGTCTGAGGAGGTTTTTACAAGTGGCAAATTTTCCTGAAAAATGGCTCTGAAGTGGAGTTCTTGAGACTACTGAAGTCTATAATTGAATATGAGCTTCCAGACTCTGTTCCTAATCTAACTTTAGCATTAAGGTTTTACCTGACACAATATGTCTCTGTTGCTTCTTGCAAGAGGAGTTTATCTAAACTCAAACTTATTAAAAGTTTTTTCAGATCTACTATGAGCTTAGCTCGACTATCGAGCTTAGCCATGCTATCTCGGCTGTCCTCTGCCAAAACCGAGTATCTACACAAAAATTCGATTTTGAGTTAAGGATGGACCTCCCCTAATCTTAACACGGCGAATCCAGTGGTGAAGTCCGACTTTTTCTATCTGCTATAGTTGCTGAGATACCCCCTATTATCTATTTTGATAAAAACGTATTTTGCTGGTTTTCCACAGCCAAAACCTAGTACGCCCATACTAAAATTGTAAAACCTAGTAACTACATCCAGCAGGAAAATGGGTGGAAAAATCAAGCATCTGCGGCAAAAACTGAGCAGGCGAAACCAAGTGTCTATAGATCTTGCGAAACAACAGTAACCTATCAGCAAAATCACCACATTTTCCTGTTTACTTTTTGGCTAGACCAATAATGAAGTCTGAAGAATAATGAAGGGTTTTAGTAATAGTAGAGAAGAAGTGCTTGTAATACTGGCAGTGTAAATAGAAAAGGAAACAGCTGAAAAGGGAAATGCCGAGTAAGTAGAACTTGTATTTTTGTGTCTCTCTGAACCTGACTTACAGGGGGGCTACAATATTCACAGGTTCAATTTATGTAGTCCCAGTTAGAATGAAATACGCACTTCAAGTGCAGGACCAGGCTTATAAATAATTATTTACTCTACAACCCTGGAACCAAATGGATGTCTTCCATTCAGTATTTCTTGAGATATTTCAAGATATTGAACCTTTGAAGCATATTTAGCCATTGTAGCCTTCCTGTAGCAGACCAGACCTTGATAAAAAGAGTGTTCTAATTTATGTCGGGTAAGATATATAAAAAGGAGTGTTACCAAGACCTTTGGTCTCGGGTATCTCGTGAAATCGTGTGGGTATTACAATCTCATCCCTAATCGTTACAAACTACATTGTCGAGTTTATCCTACGAAAAACTGGTTCACATTCCATCTCCAGATTCGATTGTTTTCATTTTGTGGGCTACTCAAAGATTTCTTCCGTTTTTTGTTTTCAGCAATTCGGGGTTGCTGTTGCGCTAAGCTGGAATCATCGTATGTTCAGTCTATAATTTGCTCCAGTAAGGTCTTACTCTTTTCATTAGTTGGGGAATTTCTGATCAATCTCGCCAGATGTCACAATATTTGCCCTCCTGCACAACATTTGTATCCCAAACCGCAAAGGTTTGAATCCTGTCGGCAAAAAATATCTGCATTAGACAATGTAAAAGACAAATTATGAATTTCCTATTTCAGGCTTGGTCATGCAGCTGCAGGCACTGATGCAGTCATTGGACAACCTATTGCTGTAAGAAGCTCAGCTGAGCTGACGATAGCTTACGAAGATACCCAGACTGACAAAGACCCTACTGTTAATGAATCTAAACTTCTAGTGTTTCATGAACTACGGTCGTTATTCACTGATGATGTCTCTGAACTAGAGCCATTTGTGCCATTTGACATGCAATGCAGTAGAGTGACCGAAAAAAAGACACTGGGACCAGAAAAGAAATCTGGGAAAGCTTTTGGAAAGGAGGCTACTGTTCAGAAACTGTTCATGAATACTTTTGGGTTTAAATTGGATTCTTACCTAACTGAATTGAGCAAGAAGATGAAAACTGGTCTAGTTGGCGAGCATATAATGGATTTGAGGGGTAGGCAGAGTCCTCACAACAAGCTACCACCAGAATTAGTTGAAAATGTGAAAAATCATATCATTTCTTTTGGACCCTCTACGCCACACTACCGTCGCAAAAACGTACCAAACATCAGATATCTGCCATCTTCTTTGACGGTTGATCTGATGCATCAGGACTTCATTACTATGAATCCAGAACCAGTTGTGTTGCACGACACTTACAGATGTCAGTTAAAAGAAATGAACATTTCGTTAAAGATACCAGCGTACAATGTTTGTCCTGAGTGTGAAAAGTACAATCTCATGGAGAACGATGATAGCAGCACAGAAAACAGCAATGATGAAGGTGTTAATGGAGAATTTGAACCTTCAACTGCTGCTACAAAAAAGACTGCATGATGCTGATGTTTCCAGGCAAAACTGGCAAGAACACATTGAACAGGCAGGGAAGGCTAAACATGCCTATCAACGTGACGCAGCCGAATGTGGAGAAACTGGAATATGTGTATTCGCAGTTGACTTGCAAAAAGTGATTCTGTCTCCCAAGACGCTGGGGAACAAAGAATCAATATTTCCTTAGTCATCTTGTTGTCTTCAATGAAACATTCGCACTTGCTGATCAATATGATGCAGCGTCTGTAGGAAAAGGCCATTCTTTTTGTGTGCTGTGACACGAAGCTTTGAGAGGCAGGGGTGCCAAAGTGATAGTGGATTCTGTTTATACTGTAGTTACAACAGAGAGAGATGTCCAGGAATTCATATTCTGGATGGACAATTGTTCAAATCAGAATAAGAACTGTGTGCTTTTTACTTCTCTTGTGATTATGGCCAACACAGAAGGAGGGCCCAAGAGGACAACGCTAAAACCGACAAAAGGTCACACGCACAATGCAGAAGACGGCATACAAGGCAACATTGAAACAAAAATGAAAAAAGTGGATGCCATGACTTCCCTGACTTTGTTGAGTGTGTTGCAAACTGCAGGAAGAGAGTTTCTGTAATACCTTACCTTAACTACCGTCTCACTTCAGAGCGAAATAAGGTCCAATGCTGGATCTGTTCGGCTACGTTGTTGAGAAGGCAGTTAAAACACATTTTACACAAAACATAAAAAGAACAGGGTTGTGACTTTGTTTACTGCCCAGTGAAACGCCTTACGACTAAGAGTGTGCTAGGATAGATGCAATCTAAGCCCACTTGGTAACGGTGGCCACCGATAGGTAAGATCAAGGGGACCATTTTTCTGTAGTTTAGAGTAGACACCGCCGCACAACGTCAATTTCTGATAGAGTATGTGCGTTGGTTGGTATGACAAGCGGCATCAGCATCCTAGCACAACTCTGTTGTATGTACACATATATCAATCACTATTTATGAGACAACGTTGATGGGCAGCTCCAGTTGTATCTTGAAGGTTCGGCTTCCCATTCTTTGTCGAGTCTCCTTTTAAAAACTTCGGCTCATGTTGAATACACTGTCTCCTTGCTTAAACAGTTCCAATCATTAATGACCATTAATACAGCTAAAGGATTTGAGGGATTGGTAATCCAAGAAAAGAAACCCTGGTAAAGTGGATTCATCCCTACTAAAGCTACAGTCAATTTTTGCAGCTACCTTTCAAAAGGTGTTCCGCGGTATAAAATTCCTCCAAGATTTCGACGAAGAGGAAAAGCAATGCTTGTTTCTTCAGAAGAAATTCAATATCAAGCAGCTTCCCGAGCCCAGCTCTGTTCCGAGGGGTGTTCAAAGCCAGAAAAAAGTTTCAACTGTTAACAAGCTGTGTCCGATGAAGCCAGCAAATCTAAAGAAATTTTGGAAGGAGCTTCCGGTTTTCGACGAAAGCCTAGATCTCATCAAGGATAAACACGACCCATACAAAGAATAAACTTCTCTGATAAGCTATGTGTTCAGTTCTACGTTCTTTTTATTCAAAGTAGCAATTTATCTTCATTTTTACTTCAAGATCTCTATTTAAAATAAAATTTGGTGTAGATACTAGATTTGGCGGGGGAATACTCAGTTTCTAGCAAAGAAAACCTCTGCCAAAACCTAGTATCTACATTTACTGAAGTTTTAGAAGAAAAGTGTGCAAAAAAATGCTTCTCACTTCTAAGTCGAGTCCGGAATACCTACTGACGAAGTAATATATATATATATATATATATATATATATATATATATATATATATATATATATATATATATATATATATATATATATATATATATATATATATATATATATATATATATATATATATATATAGCATTCAATCACCTGGGTGTTTGAAATCAAAGTACAATAAAACATGGATAACCCTATAGTAAAATACGAAAGCTAGAACCATTCTTGTATTTCCTCTTAAAACGTTTGTAATAAAAGCCCCTCCCCATTTTAGCCTTACTTAATGTAAGCCACGAATAAATGGTGTTGTTTGATATTGTAATAATAATGCTAATATGTATAAAAAAGTTTTATTTTGCTTAAATTTATGTAAGTTATTTACATTAAAATATTTACATACCAATGTTGTACAGCGCGCAATTTACTTTTCCTGTCACTCTAACTTAAATACTTCAAATAGCTTTTTTTAATTGTATGTTTCCACCATAAGCAAATATAACTCAGCAATGTTTAAATGCTTTTTTTTGGGAGGGGATGGGGTGACAAGTTGAAATTATTCCATTTATAATACTAAGGGGAAATTTAAACTATATTAAAAGACGCTATGTGCATACACACTTCCAAAATAGCGTAGCTCTTGAACTGATTTGGGTATTCAGTTGGAACTTTCAGATAATGCTTAGAGGGGAAGATCATCACACCAAAAGGCAACATGTGCACACAACTACTAATACTACTGTTGCTTCTATATTTATTACTGCTACTGCTACTACTACTGCTACTACTACTATTACACCACTACTACTACTACTACTACTACTACTACACCTAGTACTACTACTTCTATTCAACTACTTGTAAGGTTAAGAGCATTGAGATGAAAGTTTCAAGAAATATTTGAAGATACAGGTTATAAAAAGAATATATCAGCAGTGGCAAAGCAATGTCTAATTATATTAAGTTGAAACTTCCAGGAGTTGATGAGAGGGATGTTTTACTGACCAAAAGGTAATATGTTAATGCTATTGTTGCTAGTAGTACTGCCGCTATTCAATACTATTACTATTAAAATCAATACAGCGGGCTCACGCTATTAACAAAATTCCTGTTTATGAAGTTATTCACAGCATAAAGTCTTCTGGCGATAAGCTGTTTGTTCAGTTTAGTCAATCTGCAGCAAAGATTTTTATTTATGTGGTTCCAACCGTATTGAATAGCTGTGACTTCATGATGCGCGAAAAGAAATGTCATGATATTGTTAAGGGGGTGCCCGCTAATTATGATGCGATGATTTTTAAGGAATTTAAAGGAAAATCCCTGGCTGTGAAAATTACCTTTGCTGATGCTGTAGCCCAGAGTAATAGCCTACGACTCTGGCTCAAGGTGGGTTATGAATCCTTCTGGGTCTCTGAATTCCTGCGCCCACCCCGTTGCTGTCATAATTGTCAATCTCCCAACCACATGAAATCCAAATGCGATAAGCCAACAAAATACAGCCACTGTGTCGGCTCTCATGGATCATCCTCTGATTCCGCTGTGTTTTTGATCCAAAATGCACTAATTGTGAGGGTAGTCACGTATCGTATAACCTTAAATGTCGTGTTCTGCGTGATGTCCTGAACAAAAGTGGGATTTGGAAATGACTGTCGAATTGTCCGTCTCAATCTGCTCTTTTAATATCAATGGCACGAAAGATAAATTTGGCTCATTAAATCAAAAAATGAATTATTTTGACATTTTGGTCTTGCAAGAACATTTACTTCCTGACATCTTCATTAACTTTCTACGAAGAAGCAGCCACTATATTGTGTTTTACCATCAATGTCCGCCAAACAAAAGGCCGACCCTCCGGGGGCCTTGCATGTGTTATCAAACAATTAGCTTCTCCTTTGTCACCTGTCTTATTTCAATTCTCTGATAGTATTATGGCAAAACGGCTTGATCACCTTCTATTTATAAATGTATATCTTCCTTACGATCAGAAACGTCTAGCTTCACTTACTAGGTTTTCTAATGCCTGCTCATCCCTTAAAACTCTGTTATGCAATATTGAAAAACATGGGTATCGGTGGCTAGTGATAGGTCACTTCAACAGTGATATTCATAGCTCCTCTACTCGTATCAACTTAGTTTTAGATTCGCTTCCAATTGGTTACCGCATTGTACCGAAAGCTCTCAATTGCAGTTATATTCATAATAGTGGTACTGCATCCAATATTGATCATTGTATCTGCTCCGTCGATGTTCCCTGCTCTATCGTTAATGCTGACGAAGGCGAATGTGATTTTGACCACCTACCCCATTCCCTTACTGGTACATTAACCGCTGATCCATCTAATTATTCTTGTTCAACTATTTATAAGAAATAGTGCATGAAACGAGAGTGGAGCGAAGCCAATTAGCCTTTATATATTTCTACCCTAACAGCTCTGTTGTCCTGCATCAATGTCCCTTTTAATTTACTGTGTGCAAGTGTTTATTTGCCACAAGCGAGAATGCAACTAAATGTTTATTACCTTTGCTTAGTTGAGGGCCTAAAACACGCTGAAAATAGGGCTGTCCCTCCTGTCTGGGTTAAACTCAAAACGCGAAGTTCAATTTGGAAAGAAGACCCGGGTCTTAAAGCCGTCAAAAATCGTACTAATCTCTGACTTATCATCTAGATTGCGTATGGGCGGCCCTTGCGAGGCAAGTGTTCAATATAAAAAGTAAGAAATCGAGTGTTATTGAAAGGATTAGCGCTCACCATTGACGTTCTGATCCTCCAGCACTAGTCGCTCAGCTTCAGTTACTTTTTCAGTTCTGTTTATGTTTGTCAATGGTGTCTGATTCCTTTTTTTGCGGAACGGTAACTTTGATTCTTAAACGTGGAAAAGACCATTCTGATTGCTGTTCATATAGGCCCATCACTTGCTTGTAATATTAGTAATATTTTTGAATATGTTCTACTCCCATATATTATTGAACGAACTGCAAAAGACTCAAACCAATTTGGGCTTCAACCTCGTATTGGGTGCCAACACGTGCATAAGGTTTTAGCCTCAATTCTTTAAGAGGCCCAGTCGAAAGGTCATGAATTACATTTTTAAGCTTTGAATTCGTCTAAAGCTTTCGATAGTATTTGCCATGTACCTGTGTGGCACTCTTTGTCAGAGTTTGGAGTGAACCCTTCTGTCATATATAAGCTTAAATTTTGGTATAATAATTCGTTTCTTCGTTTAAAATCCGATACAGGGTACTACGTTACTATACCAGTTCAATCTGGAGTACGATAGGGTGGAGTGCTATCACCTTAACTATTTAATGTTTGCATTCAAAATGTGTTATTAGGAATCAAGCCCACGTATTTTTATGATTTATTTGATGTGTCCTATATTCCGTATGCGGACGACCTGCTAGTTTTAAGTCGAACCAAGTATATTTTGGCATTTTCTGTGCAACTTACTTCTATGATGTTTCGAGATGCTGGTCTGTTTTGAATGTTGATAAATGCGAATATTTAGTTTTCAATCCCAAATCATCAGCTCATAATTTGTCCTGTGGATATATAATTTGTCCAAAAATTTGCAATGGTGCGAGTTTACGGTGGTTAGGAATTAGTATTTGTTCTACACTCCCTTTTTTACGACTTCAGATTCTGAGAGATGTTAAAGAAAAGTTGAAGATTTGATATGCAAAAATTGTATCTAACTGTTGAAAATATTCACGCTGAGCTTTAGCTAAAATGTATTCCACATATTGTGACCATTCCTGTCTTGTTTTTAAGTGGAATGTATTCGTTATTGAATAAGAATGATTTGCGCCAGATCCGTATTGCTTATTTTAGATATTACACATTTTTGCTGTACCTCATATCGTAAAACGCGTATTATTGAGAAGTATGGTGCTACCGACATTATCCAATCGTTTGAATTTCTTAGTACTAATTTAAAAATACATGACTTTGTGTCACTAGGCCCAAAGCATAATATTATCCGTGTGTTTTTGTGATTAGGATTTAAGTTATGTTTGTTTCTGTGTATTTGATTTGTCTTCCTTTTAAGTGCAATTTAATCCGCTAGTTTTGTATAAAAGTGGGTCATAAATAAATTATTATTATTATACTAATACGGTGAAGACTACTAACTATGCCTAAGGGTATGAAGGTAAAATTTTCAAGGAATTTTGAGGGGGGAAGGTGAACTGAATCACAACTGTATGCAGGTTGTCAAAAGGGTGTAACAGCAACATCTCAGGAACAGTTTGGTGTATGAAGTTGAAACTAACAGGGCTTGTTGTGAAGGATGTTGAACTAACAAAAAGAAAATATTTGCATCCTAATGCTACTGCTTCTATTCATATTACTACTACTGGTACTATTATTACTGCTTCTGTTACTACTACTGCCACAAAAGTGTAGGCTACTATAATAGGCTACTATATATTCTACTGTTACTACTACTACTACTACTGCTATTAAAACTACGAATATTAAGGCAAAAATTTGGGATATATAGAAGCTGTGTGGAACTAATTTGAAACACACTATGCCTACACAGGTTGTCAAGAGGATGTATCAGCAACGCTCCGGGAACAGTTGATGGTATTAAGCTGAAACTTTTGCGTGTGTTGAAGGGGGTGTTGAAAAAACCAAAGATGCTTTGTGCACACTGCTACTAATGCCGCTACAGCTGTTGCTACAACGCAAGCTAAGGGTATTAGGGTGAAGCTTTTAAGGAATAATTTTTGTGTATATTGAACTAAATCAAAACAAACTATAAGCATGTGGACTTTCGAAAAGGTGACAAAGCAATATCTGAAGAACAACTTATATTATTAAGTTAGACCTTTAAGCGTAGGTTTTGGGGAATTTTGAACTAGCCAGAAGGTACTATGTGCATACTTTTAATAACTACCTCTACAGTTAATATAACTAATGGCACTAAGGGTATTAAGCTAAAACTTTTAGGGAACATTTCGGAGAGGAGTTTCATTTAAACGAAAAAACTGTTTGGATGCAGGTTTTCAAAAGGGAATAAAAGCAATATCATGGGCAAGACCACTCTAAAACAGCTAAAAATATCATTAAAAATTTTAAAGGAGCTTATCGATTAAAAATTAATAGTTCTGGTGTCCTTTTTAAGAGTAAAATCAGATTTGAGGGCTGCAGCCCTTTCATTTTCCAAACACATACAGTCAAATGTACAGTCCATTTCGTTCAGCATAGAAGAACGGTCCAGTAACAATGTCTTTAGGGATATTGGGTATGTAATTATACTTAAAAAAAAAATGCTGCTTTAAACTTTATTAAAAGGAATTGTGTTTATGGTTGCCAATGCGATACCTCAGCTATGGATCAAGAACGACTGGGGGTATTAAGCTGAAACGTTTGTGGCTACTACTATTACTACTTCTGCTGTTACAATTTGATTAAATAAAAAGAGTGTAAGTGTATCAAGGTTGTTCAAGAGCATAAATAGACTTTTCGGGAAATCATATTAAGTTTGATTTTTCATGTCAACTTCAGGAGTTATAACATTAAATTAAAAACTACTGTTTGAGTCAGGATTAAAATTGCTGAAAAAGTTTCTCGAACACACAAATAGTAACCCAAACTATGGATTCTTATAAAAAACTGACAAGATATAAAATGTTATGGTTTTCCACTAAAAAAAACGAACAGAATTCACTAAAAAAGAATAAAAACAGAGTTCAACAAAACAGAATCTCAATAAAAACGAACATAATTTAATTTAAAAAACATTTTCCACAAAAAAAGTTTTCAAAGAAAAGTAAAGAGCTCCATTAAGCCAAAAATTAGCAGAAATAAAGTCAAATAATCATGCAAGCATAAAACTACCACAAATCATCCAATAAATAAATAAAATTCAAAACAACCAGAAATTATAATAAATAGCCGAGCCAAACTCAAAATGAGCAGAAATTAATAGAATGAGTAGGGCAGAAAACCCTTACGCCTTCTCAAGACCAGAACATTATCTGCACTTTACTGAAAACAAAATACGTTTTAATTGTTTTCACTTCTTTAACTTTCATAAATAAAAAATTATCAAAACTTTAAGGGATAAATATCCGTATATGTCAATTAAACTGAAATTCCACGGTTATTGGTTTTTTTTTTTGTTTTTTGTTTTTTCAATAAAGTGCAAATTATGTTCTGGTCTTGAGAAGCCACGGGGGTAATCAGGCATACTCATGTTATTAATGTTATTAATTTCTGCTCATTTCAGGATTGAATCAGAGTTTTCATTCAGAGTTCAAAGCGATAACACCTATCTAAAAACAGATATTTTTTCGAACATAATCAAATTAGTAAGTTTCGCAATCTAATCTCAGTGAAGTAAAAGAACATTTATTTCATAACGAAATTGGAACGTTTTACGAGCACCATCAGATTAGTAAGTTGTGCAATCTAATTTACTGTGGTACAGTGAAGATCAATATATGCAATAGTAATAGCTATAGTAATTACATTTGAGTGAAAAAGGATTATAATTGCGCAACGTTTGGATTATAAAACTTGGAATATAAAGGATTATAAACAGCACGTTTTTTGGATTTTTGGGGGGTAGTCAAACTCCCCCCTTGCGAGTAAGTTTCGTTTAATGTTTTGAATTATCATTATGCTCTTGCCCGAGTAACAGCATAGTTCACACGAGGGTGCTGGTTATCAGTGTTCAGTGGCAGATTTGGATTACTTCACGGATTTTCGAAGCCCATATTCCCCTGTTGCCGCTTCTATCACCCAAGTTTGATATTTAGCCATTATTGAGGCGTACCTGTCCTGGTTATATTTTTAGCCGTGCTAATAATTAACGGCCAAAGCCAACAGTACGTTAAAATTAGAGTGAGTAAAGAAATAATTGATCTATTTGAAGTGGTCGAAGTCTCTTTACTTTAATTGGTATGGGTCGTAATCGCAAACGTAATCGTCCCGCTGGGGACTCAGAAAACCTGTTGAATTCTACGGCTAATAGTACCGAAAGTTCTATCACCCAAATTACCGTGGAAACTTTATCACATAATTTTAATAAAGTACTTGAAGCTGTCCAAGAAAATGGTAGAAAACTAGACATGGTGAACGATAAGTTAAAAACACTAGACGATCGTGTTTCCAAATTAGAGGTGACCCAGTCTGATCAGTGTTCTCAAGTTGCTATTCATGATAGTAGACTTGAAGTTCTAACAAATGAGAACTCATCTTTGAAATCACAATTATCAGTTCTTGTTGATGAGGCTAAGGTCCAGGGAAATGCAGTTTTGGAAATGTCAGATAGGCTTGTTAAACTGGAAATTGAATAGAGGAGTAAAAACATAATTGTTTGGAATGCAGGTTGCAAAAGTGAAAATGTTGCTGTTGCTTTGTTCCAGGATATTGTTAAAGTGGGTTTAGAACAGCCTACAGTACCACAATTCAAAGTTATTCAGTGTAAGAAGGATGCCAAATTTTTTAAAGTTGAACTAAGTGACAAGGAAACAAAAATTGGTTTATTATGCTGTGCAAAAAAACTAAAGAATAAGAATATTGGCCCATTCAAGAAAGTGTTTCTTAGTGATGATGCTACCCCTGAGTTACGTCGGGCTAGAAAAATTTTATTTAATAAGCGAGCCCAGTTACGAGATGCAGGTTTTGATGCATGGGTTTCTAAATCTTTCCCACCTTGTGTTCAATTCAAACGCCCTGATGGATCGATCGCTAAGTATTTTCAGAATGATGTAATTACTGAACTTGCTAGACCGGTTATTAGCAATGACTATGGAGGGCGTAGTCAAAAAGGTCGACTCGGAAAGCAGAAGTGAATGTTTTGCTTGTTTGTTGTTAATCAAGGAAAATTATATTTGTTTTTATAGTTTGTGATGTAAGGTTAAGTAATTTAATTGGTTGTTAGAGTTTAGATTGGATACCCTCTGTGTGATTATGTTGTGCTCTTTGATGATTAATAATGATTGTTTTCTTCGCTTGCCTTTATTTAGAATTTATACCTTATTTCTTTTGGTGTTTTATCTTTTCATTTTATCTTTTGATTATTTTTGTTTCATTTTTTGTTGTGAGTATTGAGAGAGTATCTTTAATCGTGACTTGTACATGCCCTATTCGTCACCAAAGGCCATTTTGATCTTTAATCGATAGTGGTTAGAGATCTTGTTCTACCTCTGGGGGCTTGTATCATAATGGATTTAGAAAATAAGAAGGTTAATTTTTATAATTATTTTAATGAATGTATTAATAAAAATTTGGACTTTGTGGTTCCAGCTTTTAACCCCCTTGAGGATTCTAAATTTGTTTTTAGTTATGATTGTCATAATGTTGAGTATCGGCATGGTGGATCGGAAGATTTTGGGATTTTTCTTTTGAATTGTCAGGGCCTAAATACGACATTTGATTTTTTAGCGAATCTAGGTAAACGTAATCTTTTCCATGTGTTTGCTTTGACGGAGACCTGGTTGAAGGACCACAATTCTGCTCTTTTAGATATACCTGGATATACTTTGTTTATTCGGATCCGGGAGTTACGTCAACACGGGGGCCTTGCGGCTTATGTTCGTGAAGATCTCCATGTTAGAGTCCGAGATGATCTAAGTGAATATAAGGAAATGGTGTGTGAAACACTAGTATTACATGCTAAATTGAATAATGTTGATACATATTTAGGAATTGTATATAGGCCTCCTTCTGGTTCTATTCAAGAATGTTTTGAGAATCTTCATGAACAGCTGGCAAAAGTACAAATTAGTAATAACCCTTGTTTTGTTCTAGGCGACTTTAATATTAACATGCTGGATATGGAGTCTTCTGTGACTTCTCAGTTATTAAATTTGTGTATGTCTTATGGGCTGTTCCCAACGATTAATATCCCAACTAGAGTTTCTAGGACGTCTGCAAAACTTTTGGATAATGTTTTTTCCAATTCACCTTTTAGATAGCCACGAGTTCTTGTAAATGTGGAATTTGACCACTTTGGTGTTTTTGCAGATTTTGAGGTATCTATCTCTAAGCGAGAAACTCCTGAACGGAGTAAAAGAGTTGTAGTTTTTGACCGTAGTGCCCTATTGAAACTAAAAAATAATATGGTTCATATTGATTGGGTATCTCTGTTTGGAAATGGGAGTGATGTAAATACTAAATTTTCACTCTTTTATAGTAAGCTTTTAGAAATGGTTAAGGAAGTGGGAGCAGTGAAGAATTCGAATGGTCGAAAACATAATGGGAGGAAGCCATGGATAACGCATGACCTTCTTCGAAAAATAAATGTAAGAGATAGACTGTTTAAGTCACAAGCTTTAAAACCGACTGATGAGAATAAAGAGCGATACCGTGTTTTTCGTAATTGTTTGAATAATCTCCTCCGTGAGGCTAAACAAAAATATTTTAGTATGAAGTTTAATGATGTTAAAGGTAACCCGTTGAAAACTTGGCAAATAATCCGTAATGTTATAGGTCAGCGGTCTAATATTCTACCAACGGAAGTGACTGTTAATGAGGTTATAATTGCAGATGGTACTGGGATATGTAATGAGTTTTTAAATCATTTTTGTTCAGTAGGCCTACAAATAGCCGAGATGATTTCCTCGTCTCCAGATGAACCACCCTTTGGATCTACTCTACCATCGCCTGTAAATGTATCGCTAAATCTAAAGATGATTACATTAGATGAGTTAAGGGATATTATCTATAGTATGAAAAATAGTTCGTCCGGTAGTGACCTAGTTAGCCTAAAAATTCCAAAATACATTTTCCCTTGTATATCTGGTGTTTTGACATCACTGATTAATGATTGCTTCCGTCAAGGAAGGTTTCCAGATTGTTTGAAAAATGTAAGAGTGACACCGGTTTATAAAGGTGGTGGTAGAAATGATTTGGGTAATTGTCGCCCAATATCAGTCTTGCCAGTTATTTCTCGTCTTACTGAAAAATGTTTTAGTAATCGTTTGACCTATTTTTTAGAGAAGTTTAAATTTTTGAGTAATAATCAGTTCGGTTTCAGAAAATATAGGAAGACAGAGGATGCATTGATATTTTTTACTAGTATAATTAACATAGCTTTAGATGAAGGATTTAAGGTTGGTGCAGTGTTTCTAGACTTACAGAAGGCTTTTGATACAGTTGACCATGGCCTACTCCTGGAAAAATGTGAGGTCTATGGGATCCGAGGTAAAGCTCTTGACTTTATACGGAGATTCCTTAGTAACCGGTACCAGTTTGTAGAGATGACTTGTATACAATCAGGCGCCCGCCCAGTGACTAGTGGTGTCCCGCAGGGGTCAGTTCTTGGTCCGATTCTTTTTCTATTGTAAATTAATGATATACCTGATTGTATCCCAGGTTGTTGTTTTAATGTTAGTGATATGGTCAAAAATCACAGGAATGAGACGGTGTCATTATTTGCTGATGACACAGTTGCTGTTGGTACCGCTAAGACAGAAGAATTACTTCAGACATCGATGAAAGATGCTATTGAAAGGTTATATTCCTGGTTGAGGGTAAATAGATTAAAGATTACTCTGGGTAAGACTAATTTTGTTATTTTTTCCCGTTCACCAGATTTTTATCCATGGTTTCAGGATATTGAAACACAGTATGGAGCTTTAAAGCGGATGTGTTCTGATAAGTACCTGGGGGTTTATATTAATGATGTGTTATCATTCAAGCGCCAAGTACATTATGTTTGCAAAACCGTGTCTCGTAACCTGGGTATAATGAGAAAACTTAAGCATTTTTTTCCTCCTTTTGTCATGCGCCTTCTTTATTATTCCCTTATCCATCCATATATGTTGTATTGCAGTAGCGTTTGGCTTGGAACATTTCCTTCTAGTTCTCGGCCAATACGAGTTCTACAAAACAACACTGTTCGGCTGTTAGATGGACTACAACCCCGGGATTCGGTACGAAACGTGTCTGAACGTGTAAAGATACTGCCAGCTGCTGGATTAAGAGAGTTGTATACACTTCTATTCATTTTTAGGATTCAGAGGGGTATAAACCTCCCGTGTTTTGATAGCTTGGCTAACCTGAGATCTTCTTTCCATGATTATGATACTAGGTCATCTGCAGAGATTAATATTCCACTGGTAGTTTCGGCCCGATCGATGTTTTCTTTGCTTCACAGGGGGATCATAAGTTGGAACCATCTTGATCAAAATATAAAAAATATAGGTGATATTTCTTCGTTTAATATAGTAATTAACGGGATGCTTTTTATTAAGTTTGAATTCTAGGTTTTTTTTTTTTTTTTTTTTTTTTTTTAATAATGATATTGGTAAATTTTTATGGCTCCTGGGGGTGTTGATTATGAATATTATTGAAAATTTAATGAAAATTTTAAGGTTTAAGGTTTGTGGTGCTGTTTGGGGACTGTTTTATAGTTAGGTTATTATTTTTTTCGTTTTTTTTTTTTTTATTGCTGTTTTGTTATGTTAGTGTATTTTTGCCACCCCCTTGGACAAGTTTTTACTTCTTGGGGTGGCCACTAAACTTCTGTTAAATTGATTGTTTGTTTAAAATAAATCTCTCTCTCTTCTAATCGGCTATTTATCGTAATTTCTGGTCGCTCTGACTTTTATTTATTGATTGATAGTGATTTGTGGTAGTTAGCTAGAAATGTTGGTACAATTTGACAACTTAAACACTATTTCCTCAAGGAAACAATCTGTATATTTTATTTTAGTCCATCCCTATAATTTGCATTGAAGCTAAATATGGCTGGGGACTTTTCCCTCAATCCTTTGTCCGGTCTGAGTTTTGCAAATTACTATTATTATATTATTTGCTAATTTAAGCCTTTTTGAATTGTGTCGTGAGGGTTACTTTAGGTTATAAGCACTTTCAGTGGCCTTTCTGTGGTTTTTGTGTATGCCTTGTCATGTATAATTACGTCAAAGTTAAGTCTAATTTTTCTAAGTGCATTCACACATGCTAATGAGGTTCATTCCCATGGCACAAGGTCAAAAACAAAACAAAATTCTTCTAAAGTTATGGCAAGCTATGACATTCGTTAAATGAAGATATTAAAAGCAGTGATTTAAGTGAATTTAAACGGCTCTTGAAGAATAGATCACATTCTAAATATGGTTTTAATTATCAAATTAATAGGATGCATAATTAATAGAATAAAATGAGATTACAACATTAAAACTAATGTTAGATTTTTATTGATGTGTGTTAAGGAAGGAGTTGAGGAGTGGTAGCAAGGAACACCATGTTGTAGTTATGTCTTGTTTATTAATCCCTTCTGAAGTTAATGTTAATTATTGTTATTTTTATTTTGTTCTGAAGAATTATTTTTTATCTCTCCTGCATATCATGCTTTGACACTAGAAGTAGTTCATCAATTATTAACAAGTTTTTGTTAATAATTGATCTCAAATATATAAAAAATAAATAACACAGATGATAAAAAGGAAAAAAAGGAACAACCTTAGTAGTTCTTACCATATTTTTATGTTCTTTAATTCTCTTCAGTTGTTCTTTTTCATCAGTGGTGTTTCCATTCTCCTTCGCAGCGGCTATTGCTTTTGCCTCGGAGACAGGTTTCCAATCGGCACCAGTAAGTAGATTGAACTCTGACATTAAATGAAGTAATTCCATCACTTCATTATCAACAATGGCTTTATCTGCCTTTTTAGATTTCAGGTCTCTTACCTTGTCCATTTTCAATGCAATTTCATAATTCAGTACATCTGCTGGTTCAGATGTAGCTAGTGATGGTACAGCTGTAGGCTTCCAATTTATGCCAGTTACTGTCTTAAACTCACCTTTCATGGTCAATAAGGCTTTCGGTTCATTATCTATGACAGCTTTTTCTGCTTTTTTAGATTTTGGGTCTCTGACCTCGTCTGCTTTAACAGTAGTTTCAGTATAGATTTGATCTGCTGGTTCTACTACTCCTACTTTACAATTTCTAGTGGCAGCGCTGGGCTTCCATTTCGAGCCAGTAGCCATCTTAAAATCAGCTTTGAGGGTCAATAACGTTTTAATATGCTGATCAATTAAGGTTTTATCGGCTTTACTTGCTTTCAAACTTCGAACAATCTCTCCCTGGGCCACGATTTTTTCGTTCAATTTTGACACCTATATATTAGAGATAATAAAAATCATTAAAGGGAACATCAATTTTGTTATCTTGCATTTGTTATTAGATTGTGTCAGTAATGGTATTTTAACACTTTAATTATATATAAACATAAAAATCAAGTAAATATCAGCACATGTAATGGACAAATACAAATGTTGAGACTTATCAACCTAAAATTATCATTTTAGAATCGTTGTCCAGAAACATAAAATGCAGACATAGTAAAGACGTCATTACGCGAGGATCCCTTCAAATAGACGAAGAATAAAAAAGCGTAGAATAATAAGCCAGTAGGAATAGTGGGGAAGGGTTCCAGTTTCAAGCAGAGTACTAGTAGAGATGCCATAATATCTCCGATTGCCCACCCGTGCTGCCACCTACAACTTTTTTTACATAGTTTATGGATGGTTATGTGTGTTGATCGATTTATTTGATGTTTTATGGATTTTGTCAGTGAGAATGAAAAAACAGGAAGTTTGTTACATTTATGTCTGTTTTCATGGATGGTTATGTGTGTTGATCAATTTATTTGATGTTTTTATGGATTTTGTCAGTGAGAATGGAAAAACAGGAACTTTGTCACTCCCTTCTTGTTGTTGTTCGATGCAGATGTTATGAGTTTCCGGGAAACAGTATTTGTTATTGTTGTTCAAGCCAAATGTTATGAGTTCCCGGGAAACGGGGTCAATGTTGTTGTTGTTGTTTTGGGCACGCGATAGAGTCATAAGGGGGAACACGTGGTTAATGGGGTCAATGTTATTGTTGTTGTTTTGGGCACGCTCTCAGCGAATGCCAAGGTCTATGTTGTTGTTGTTGTTGTTTTGGGCACGCTCGAGCCAAATGTTATGAGTTTCCGGGGAACACTTGTGCTGTCAGTCATTAATCAAATTGTTTCCAGGGAATGTCTGACAGATGACGTCAAGTTAATTAATGTCTTTGATGCATTTCCAAAGAGAATTGTCTCCGGGACAAAGTTTAGATCACACGTGACAGATGATGTCATGATTGATTGATTGACACGAAAGGGGAAATAATTTGTTGTTCTAAAGAGAATTGATTCACGAAAGGGGAATTAATTTGGAGTTCTAACAAGAGAATCGTTTCCGAGGCAAAGTTTAGATCTTAGCGATGAATTGTTTTAGCGCGGGAATCAGGTTTCAAAATAATTGAAATGTGCCAGCGCAGGGACGCCAAACAAAAGGAACACGCTGAATTACGTTTAGGGATTATTTGGGCGAAACCCTTTTAGTCATTTTATGGAATTATTTCGACGAAACAGTTAGAGACGTTATAAAATATGATTTTTGAAGAGATTTTAGAAGAGAATTTAATGGTGAAACTCTGTGGTCGTTATAATACACAAGTTCCATTTGAACAGTGTTGTGAGATCCTCTACCACAACCCCAAAGGGCTCCGATCCCACAAACCCAACCCCCAAGGGTTCCGATCCCACTACCCCAACCCCAAAGGTCCACCGGGCTCCCAAAGGACAAAACGGCCCTCAAGTGCCGCCCAGATCCCAAAACACCCTCTCCAGGCTATCAAAAGCCCTCGCACGGTCCCCAAAGGTCCCCGCGCACCCAAAAGACCAATCGGTGCGCAAGTGCCCCCACAGACCCCCAACCGCCCTCCCTGGGCCCCAAAGGTCCTCCCCCGTTCCCCAAAGGTCCACCGGGCTCCCAACCGACCAATCGGCCCTCAAGTGCCGCCCAGACCCCTAAACACCCTCCCCCGGCTCCCAAAGGCCATCCCTCGGTCCCCAAAGGTCCCCACGGGCCCCCAAAAGACCAATCGGTGCTCAAGGGCCCCCGGATCCCCAAGAGACCTCCCCACCCCCCCCCCCCCCAAAGAGTCCCCTCTCCATTTTTTTAATACTTTTTTATGGCTTTATTATATCTTTTCTGAACAAGTTCCTTTCATAATGTCATTCCTAAACCCATTTTCCAACCTCAAAGAGTCCCCTCCCCATTTCGTAAATACTTTCTTGAATTTTTTTAACATAGTATTTATTTTTTTAACTTTTTTACGGATCTTAAAATGACATGAACACAAAAAAAACTCGCACACACACACACGCACAAAAACTTACACACACACAAAACTTACACATACACACGAAAACTTACACACATACGCCAAAACTTACACACACAAAAACTTAAACACACACGCACAAACTTACACACACAAAAACTTACACACACACAAACTTACTCACACACACACAAAAAACTTACACCCACACAAAAGCTTACACACACACACACACAAAAAAAAACTTACACCCAAATGCAAAAACTTACATGCACACAAAAACTTACACACACACAAAAACTTACACACACGCACAAAAACTTACACACACACATAAACTTACACACACACACACGAAAACTTACACAAACACACACGAAAACTTTAACACACACTCCAAAACTTACACACACACAAAAAAACTTACACACACACACACAAAAAAAATAACACACACACACAAAACTTTAACAAAAACGAAAAAAATAAAAAGCACTAAATATCAAAAATTCAAAAAAAAAAATACACACACACAAAAAATTACACACACACACACACACAAAAACTTACACACACGCACAAAAACTAACACACACACACACACACACACACACACACACACACGAAAACTTACACACACACACGAAAACTTACACACACACACAAAAAATTACACACACACGCACAAAA
The DNA here is from genome assembly GCF_049724085.1 of Artemia sp. Qi Xiang Cuo. Taxonomy (NCBI): domain Eukaryota; kingdom Metazoa; phylum Arthropoda; class Branchiopoda; order Anostraca; family Artemiidae; genus Artemia; species Artemia sp. Qi Xiang Cuo. The sequence continues at coordinate 47,444,617 of NC_142811.1, forward strand.
AACACACACACACAAAAAATTACACATGCACACTAAAACTTACATTCACACAAAAACTTACACACACACGCAAAAACTTACATGCACACCAAAACTTACACACACACACACAAAAACTTACACACACGCACAAAAACTTACACACACATACACACAAAAACTTAAACACACGCACAAAAACTTACACACACACACACACAAACACATACACACACACACACGAAAACACACACACACACACGAAAACTTACACACACGCACGCCAAAACTTACACACACACAAAAACACACACACACACACAAACAAACACACACACCCACACACACAAACTCACACACACACACACACTCACACACAACCTTACACATCCACACAAAAACTTACATGCACACAAAAACTTACACACACACACACATTTAGACAAAAAAATTACGATATTTATGCACAGTTATGTTTAAGCAATAAATATCTTAAGTCCCAACCGTTTTATTCTTTAGAATAGTCCATCGCCACGAAAATTATACTTTCAGATTCAACATGTCAGGGACCAAACTTTCAGGTTCAGCATGTAAGAGAACCCTAAATGCTCATCCCAAAAAAGGTAAATTAACCCTAAACGCTCAAAGAATTTCTCTGAAATTACACTTTCAGGTTCAGCATGTAAGAGAACCCTAAATGCTCATCACAAAAAAGGTAAGTTAACCCTAAACGCTCAAAGAATTTCTCTGAAATTACACTGTCAGGTTCAGCATGTAAGAGAACCCTAAATACTCATCCCAAAAAAGGTAAGTTACCCCTAAACGCTTAAAGAATTTCATCACAAAACTGACACATACACACACGAAAACTTACACACAAACTCCAAAACTTACACACACAAAAACTAACACACACACACACACACAAACTTACACACACACACAAAAACTTACACCCACACTCAAAAACTTACATGCACACAAAAACTTACATGCACACAAAAACTTACACACACACAAAAACTTACACACACACGCCAAAACTTACACACACACACAAAAACTTACACACACGCACAAAAACTTACACACACACACAAAAACTAACACACAAACACGCGAAAAATTACACACACACACGATAACAAACACACTCACACGCCAAAAATTACACACACACAAAAAAACTTACACACACACACACACACACACACACACAAACATACACATGCACACGAAAACTAACATGCACACAAAAACTTACACACACCATTAGACAAAAAATTACGATGTTTATGCAGAGTTATGTTTAAGCAATAAATATCTTAAGCCTCAACCGTTTTTATTCTTTAGAATAGTCCATCGACATGAAAATTATACTTTCAGATTCAACATGTCGGGGAACAAACTTTCAGGTTCAGCATGTAAGAGAACCCTAAATGCTCATCCCAAAAAAGGTAAGTTAACCCTAAACGCTCAAAGAATTTCTCTGAAATTACACTTTCAGGTTCAGCATGTAAGAGAACCCTAAATGCTCATCCCAAAAAAAGGTAAGTTAACCCTAAACGCTTAAAGAATTTCTCTGAAATCACACTTTCAGGTTCAGCATGTATGAGAACCCTAAATGCTCATCTCTAAAAAGGTAAGTTAACCCTAAACGCTTAAAGAATTTCTCTGAAATCCCACTTTCAGGTTAGGTTAGGTAGGACCCCGCCCCCCCCAAACCCACCCCCGATTTAATTTCCTTGGTAGAAGTCTATACAAGATTTAATGTCCTTGGTAAAAGCATATATGAGATTCAGAATAGATATTTTTATAGTCATAGAATAACTAGACACAAACATTCAGATTTTCCCAAAGTTAAGGGGGGGGGAGTAAAGGTCAACTGCGAAGATATTTAGTCTAAGAAACTAGAATATGATGTTACCACCCTTCGCTAATAACTAGTGAAAACCAAGAACTCAAACGCAGATGGACTACTGTTTGCTATTTACTACATTGCAGCTACTGCTGCAACCAAGATAACTTGATGATCATTTCTAATTTTAACAATTTCTTGCACACATCCTTCAAACATAATAAACTCTGCCTTGAAGAGATTTTCTGTATTTTCCTATAATTTCAAGCTCCTTTCATATAAACATTATTTCTTGCTGAGTCGATGAGTCCTCCCCCCTCCCTCCAAATTAATTACCCCTTATTTGCCAAAGATTTGAGATTGAACACCAAATTAAACAAATGAGAGACAAACAAAGCTAAAATAATTGATCCCAAGTGACCTTAGAAGATATAGCATTCCTTGAAGTTGCAATCGTCTTTAAAAATCAAAAGATTGTTAATGTTCAAACTTTTAATTTTCTTATAAATTTAATAAACAGGATTACTTAATATTTTTCCATATAACCATAACTTTCATGTCTAAAATTCATCAATTAGTCGCAAACTTGTTTTTTTTTTACATACGGGGAGAGATTTAATGTCCTTGGTAGAAGTCTATACAAGATTTAATGTCCTTGGTAAAAGCATATATGAGATTCAGAATTGATATTTTTATGGTCATAGAATAACTAGACACAAACATTCAGATTTTCCCACAGTTAAGGGGTGGGAGTAAAGGTCAACTGCGAAGATATTTGTCTAAGAAACTAGAATATGATGTTACAACCCTTCGCTAATAACTAGTGAAAACCAAGAACTCAAACGCAGATGGACTGCTGTTTGCTATTTACTACATTGCAGCTACTACTGCAACCATGATAACTTGATGATCATTTCTAATTTTCACAATTTCTTGCATACATCCTTCAAACATAATAAACTCAGCCTTGAAGAGATTTTCTGTATTTTCCTATAATTTCATGCTCCTTTCATATAAACATTATTTTTTGCTGAGTCGATGAGTCCTCCCCCCCCCCTCCAAAATTAATTACCCCTTCTTTGCCATAGATTTGAGATTGAACACCAAATTAAACAAATGAGAGACAAACAAGGTTAAAATAATTGATCCCAAGTTACCTTAGAAAATATAGCCTTCTTTGAAGTTACAATCACCTTTAAGAATCGACATATTGCTAATGTTTAAATTTTTACGTTTCTTATAAATGTAATAAAAATAATTAATTAATTTTTTTCAATATAACCATAACTTTCATTTATAAAATTAATCAATAATTCGCCAACGTTTTTTTTTTTTTTTTTTTTTTTTTTTTTTTTTTTTTTAAATTTTGGGAAGGATTTAATGTCAATGGTATAATTATATAAAATATTTAATTACCAATGTAATAGCCGTTGCGTAATTCCAATCTTAATATAAATAAAAATTTTTATTCGTCTTAATATTTATTGTTGCTTCTTAGTTCCAACCGAAAACTTATTTTTTAATTTGATGTTTTACCATTTTCAAATCATACCATAAATATCCGTTTGAATATACCCTCTCTTATCAGTTTAATTCGATCTGAGTACTGGTTCGATTCGAACAGCAAACATTCTTTCTAGTCTTTAGACTTTTCATGCATAGTAAACTTGATTATGCTATGTAATTTGTAGGACCGATAGTGTTTTCCTTCAAAAACTTTCTCATACAGCTAACCATTGATGTAAAACTATTAAACTAATTCATTTTAAATATTTGCAATTAGAATAAAAAGCAAATTCTGTGTGGCCGTATTAGCTACCACAGACCCAGAAGGGCTGAATTCACATTTTAGAGACAAAAAGTGCACACAAAAAAGCAAATATAATCGCAATTTAAAATCTCCCGTCCCCCCAAACAAACATGTTCTGGGGGGGGGAGGGTTGACATATTTTCATTGTATTTTGAATATTTTCCTTTGGAAAACACACCGAAAAGCCATATTAAGGGCTAAATTCGTGAGTTTTTCATTGACAATTCTTTTTTAGCCAAGCCTTTATAATCAATGAAAAATAATTCATTGTATTTTACATATTTTTGATTGGAAAACACACCGAACTGTCATATTATTTGAACTTACATCAAACGTCGGAGGGCTTACATTTGAAGAACTATCCATTATTTGCATATATTGTTCTTTATTTCAGCCTATACTGATTTCTAAAACTTCAAAACCTAGAAATATACTGACCTAACGGTTATCTATTTGCGAAAATCGTACTAGGTCACGCTCTTAGAACAATAATTATCTTTTCTGTCCATCACTTAACACGCACAGGAAATTACCACATCACTCACGGGCAACAGATTCAAAACAAGACTTCATACATCATATGGTCTAATTGCGACAAACGTGGCATGTCCAATGTAGATTAAAAACAGAAAAGAACAGAAACGCATAAAAATAAGAAAAAAGGGACTTGCAACCAATCACATGTCGAGGCTTAATATTCTCAAGGTTTTAGCTTTTGACGGATCACATTAAACCTAAGGAAATTAGGTTAGGTTACCTAACATTTCTAGGTTAACTTACATCAGGTTAAGTGGCGCGCCACATAACCTGATGTAAGTTAACCTAGAAATGTTAGGTGACCTAACCTACTCTAACCTACCCTGACCTTGGTGGTGAGGGTCTCATTCGTCTCAGGATATCGGTCCCCGTAACACGGAGGTGGGGGGGGGTCACCTTTTTATAGTGAACTGATTAGCCTGTAGACCCATTCCTGAAAGTTCTCTGAAAGGCTTACATTTCTCTTTATAGTGCTAACTTGTCTCTCTTGAAATAATTTAAATCCAATTAGCTTGGATTTTTCACTAGCAACTTACCCTCCGCTATAACTTCGCTATTAAATCCTTCTGCCAATCAACCCATCTCCCCCAAAACACTTTTCAGCCATTTCTTGTTAATATTTTTTATTTCAACTCATCCACACGGGTTTTTCGCTATCAACTCTGCCTCCATTATAACTATCCTAATAGATCCTTCTACCAATCAACCCATCTCCCCCCAAAACACTTCAGTCATTTTTTGTTAAAAAAATCTTTAGTCATTAAGAAATTTCAACGACCATCCTGTTGCAGAATTCATATCATGTCGAACAATAAAGCAAAAACGAAAACACCTAAAAAAAAACCCTAATTTTAAACAGTTTTTGGGAAACAAGGTGAAAGTAAAGTGCAACTGGTCCGAAAGTAACCATAACTCTAAAAAACAGAATTTTAGTAATTATAGATCTATGAAAATGATTGGCTTTATACGTTGATTCTAAATACATAAATTTCCTTAGGTTTAGTGTTATCCGTCAAAAGCTAAAACCTTGAGAATATTAAGCCTCGACATGTGATTGGTTGCAATTCCCTTTTTTCTTATTTTTATGCGTTTCTGTTCTTTTCTGGTTTTAATCTGCATTGGACATGCCACGTTTGTCGCAATTAGACCATATGATTTATGAAGTATTGTTTTGAATCTGTTCCCCGTGAGTGATGTGGTAATTTCCTGCGCGTGTTAAGTGATGGACAGAAAAGATAATTATTGTTCTAAGAGCGTGACCTAGTACGATTTTCGCAAATAGATAACCGTTAGGTCAGTATATTTCAGGGTTTTGAAGTCTTAGAAATCAGTATAGGCTGAAATAAAGAACAATATATGCAAATAATGGATAGTTCTTCAAATGTAAGCTCTCCAACGTTTGATGTAAGTTCAAATAATATGACCGTTCGGTGTGTTTTCCAATCAAAAATATGTAAAATACAATGAATTATGTTTCATTGATTATAAGGGCTTGGCTAAAAAAGAATTGTCAATGAAAAACTCACAAATTTAGCCCTTAATTTGGCTTTTCGGTGTGTTTTCCAAAGGAAAATATTAAAAATACAATGGAAATATGTCAACCCTCCCCCCCCAGAAATTTTGAGTTTGGGGGGAAGGGAGATTTTAAATTTCTATTATATTTGCTTTTTTTGTGCACTTTTTGTCTCTAAAATGTGAACTCAGCCCTTCTGGGTCTGTGCTAGCTAGTATGTACACACAGAATTTGCTTTTTATTCTAATTGCAAATATTTAAAATGAATTAGTTTAATAGTTTTACATCAATGGTTAGCTGTATGAGAAAGTTTTTGAAGGAAAACACTATCGGTCCTACAAATTACATAGCATAATCACGTTTACTATGCATGAAAAGTCTAAAGACTAGAAAGAATGTTTGCTTTTCGAATCGAACCAGTTCTCAGATCGAATAAAACTGATAAGAGAGGGTATATTCAAACGGATATTTATGGTATGATTTGAAAATGGTAAAACATCAAATTAAAAAATAAGTTTTCGGTTGGAACTAAGAAGCAACACTAAAACTTAAGACAAAGAAAAATTATTCTGTATATGAAAAGGGAAATTACGTACAGGCTTTTACCAAGGACATTAAATCTTGTATAGACTTCTACCAAGGACATTAAATCTCTCCCCATATGTAAAAAAAAAAAAAAAAACAAGTTTGCGAGTAATTTATGAATTTTAGACATGAAAGTTATGGTTATATTTAAAAATATTAAGTAATTCTGTTTATTACATTTATAATAAACGTAAAAGTTTAAACATTAAAAATATGTCGATTCTTAAAGATGATTGCAACTTCAAAGAAGGCTATATTTTCTAAGGTAGCTCGGGATCAATTATTTTAACCTTGTTTGTCTCTCATTTGATTAATTTGGTGTTCAATCTCAAATCTATGGCAAAGAAGGGGTAATTAATTTTGGAGGGGGGGGGGGAGGACTCATCGACTCAGCAAGAAATAATGTTTATATGAAAGGAGCTTGAAATTATAGGAAAATACAGAAAATCTCTTCAAGGCAGAGTTTATTATGTTTGAAGGATGTGTGCAAGAAATTGTTAAAATTAGAAATGATCATCAAGTTATCATGGTTGCAGCAGTAGCTGCAATGTAGTAAATAGCAAACAGTAGTCCATCTGCGTTTGAGTTCTTGGTTTTCACTAGTTATTAGCGAAGGGTTGTAACATCATATTCTAGTTTCTTAGACTAAATATCTTCGCAGTTGACCTTTACTCCCCCCCCCTTAACTTTGGGAAAATCTGAATGTTTGTGTCTAGTTATTCTATGACCATAAAAATATCAATTCTGAATCTCATATATGCTTTTACCAAGGACATTAAATCTTGTATGGACTTCTACCAAGGACATTAAATCTCTCTCCATATGTAAAAAAAAAAGTTTGCGACTAATTGATCAATTTTAGACATGAAAGTTATGGTTATATTGAAAAATATTAAGTAATCCTGTTTATTACATTTATAAGAAACGTAAAAGTTTAAACATTAACAATCTTTCGATTTTTAAAGACGATTGCAACTTCAAGGAAGGCTATATTTTCTAAGGTAACTGGGGATCAATTATTTTAGCCTTGTTTGTCTCTCATTTGTTTAATTTGGTGTTCAATCTCAAATCTAGGGCAAAGAAGGGGTAATTAATTATGGAGGGGGGGGGGAGGACTCATCGACTCAGCAAAAAATAATGTTTATATGAAAGGAGCTTGAAATTATAGGAAAATACAGAAAATCTCTTCAAGGCAGAGTTTATTATGTTTGAAGGATGTGTGCAAGAAATTGTTAAAATTAGAAATGTTCATCAAGTTATCATGGTTGCAGCAGTAGCTGCAATGTAGTAAATAGCAAACAGTAGTCCATCTGCGTTTGAGTTCTTGGTTTTCACTAGTTATTAGAGAAGGGTTGTAACGTCATATTCTAGTTTCTTAGACTAAATATCTTCGCAGTTGACCTTTACTCCCCCCTTAACTTTGGGAAAATCTGAATGTTTGTGTCTAGTTATTCTATGACTATAAAAATATCTATTCTGAATCTCATATATGCTTTTACCAAGGACATTAAATTTTGTATAGACTTCTACCACGGACATTAAATGGGGGCTGGGTTAGTGGGGGTGGGGGTCCTACCTAACCTAACCTGAAAGTGTGATTTCAGAGAAATTCTTTAAGCGTTTAGGGTTAACCTACCTTTTTAGAGATGAGCATTTAGGGTTCTCCTACATGCTGAACCTGAAAGTGTGATTTCAGAGAAATTCATTAAGCGTTTAGGGTTAACTTACCTTTTTTGGGATTAACAGGTAGGGTTCTCTTAAATGCTGAACCTGAAAGTGTAATTTCAGAGAAATTCATCAAGAGTTAAGGGTTAAATTACCTTTTTTGGGATGAACATTTAGGGTCCTCTTACATGCTGAGCCTGTAAGTTTTTTGTCCCTGACATGTTGAATCTGAAAGTATATTTTTTATGTCGATGGACTATTTTAAAGAATAAAAACGGTTGAGGCTTAAGATATTTATTGCTTAAACATAACTGTGCATAAAGATTGTAATTTTTTGTCTAATTGTGTGTGTAAATTTTTGTGTGCATGTAAGTTTTTGTGTGCATGTGTAAGTTTTTGTGTGTGTGTGTGTGTGTGTGTCTGTTTGTGTGTGGGTGTGTGTTTGTGTGTGTGTGTGTGTGAGTGTGTGTTTGTTTTTTTGTGTTTGTTTCTCTTTGTTTTTGTTTTTGTTTGTTTTTGTGTTTTTTTTTGTGTGTTTTTGTTTGTGTGTGTATGTGTCTGTTTATGTGTGTTTGTGTGTGTGTATCTGTGTGTGTGTGTGTGTGTGTGTGTGTGTGTGTGTGTGTGTGTGTGTGTGTGTGTGTGTGTGTGTGTGTGTGTGTGTGTGTGTGTGTGTGTGTGTGTGTGTGTGTGTGTGTGTGTGTGTGTGTGTGTGTGTGTGTGTGTGTGTGTGTGTGTGTGTGTGTGTGTGTGTGTGTGTGTGTGTGTGTGTGTGTGTGTGTGTGTGTGTGTGTGTGTGTGTGTGTGTGTGTGTGTGTGTGTGTGTGTGTGTGTGTGTGTGTGTGTGTGTGTGTGTGTGTGTGTGTGTGTGTGTGTGTGTGTGTGTGTGTGTGTGTGTGTGTGTGTGTGTGTGTGTGTGTGTGTGTGTGTGTGTGTGTGTGTGTGTGTGTGTGTGTGTGTGTGTGTGTGTGTGTGTGTGTGTTGTGTGTGTGTGTGTGTTTGTGTGTGTGCTGTGTGTGTAAGTTTTGTGTGTGTGTGTGTGTGTGTGTGTGCTTTTGTGTGTGTGTAAGTTTTCGTGTGTGTGTAAGTTTTCGTGTGTGTGTGTAAGTTTGTGTGTGTGTGTGTCTGTGTGTGTGTGTGTGTGTCTTTGTGTGTGTGTAAGTTTTGTGCGTGTGTGTGTAAGTTTTGTGTGTGTGTGTGTAAGTTTCTGTGTGTGTGTGTAAGTTTTTGTGTGTGTGTGTAAGTTTTTGTGCGTGTGTGTAAGTTTTCGTGTGTGTGTAAGTTTTTGTGTGCATGTAAGTTTTTGTGTGTGTGTAAGTTTTTGTGTGCATGTAAGTTTTTGTGTGCATGTAAGTTTTTGAGTGTGTGTGTAAGTTTGTGTGTGTGTGTGTAAGTTTTTGTGTGTGTAAGCTTTTGTGTGGGTGTAAGTTTTTTGTGTGTGTGAGTAAGTTTGTGTGTGTGTGTAAGTTTTCGTGTGTGTGTGTGTAAGTTTTGTGTGTGTGTGTAAGTTTTTGTGCGTGTGTGTGTGTGCGAGTTTTTTTTGTGTTCATGTCATTTTAAGATCCGTAAAAAAGTTAAAAAAAAAATACCATGTTAAAAAAATTCAAGAAAGTATTTAGGAAATGGGGAGGGGACTCTTTGAGGTTGGAAAATGGGTTTAGGAATGAAATTAAGAAAGGAACTTGTTCAGAAAAGATATAATAAAGCCATAAAAAAGTATTTAAAAAATGGAGAGGGGACTCTTTGGGGCGGGGGGGGGCCGGGGAGGTCTTTTGGGGATCCGGGGGCCCTTGAGCACCGATTGGTCTTTTGGGGGGCCGTGGGGACCTTTGGGGACCAAGGGATGGCCTTTGGGAGCCTGGGGAGGGTGTTTAGGGGTCTGGGCGGCACTTGAGGGCCGATTTGTGTTTTGGGAGCCGAGGGGCCCTTTGGGGACCGGGGGAGGGCCTTTGGGGCCCAGGGAGGGCGTTTGGGGGTCTGAGGGGGCCCTTGAGCACCGATTGGTCTTTTGGGAGCCCGGGGACCTTTGGGGACCGAGGGAGGGCCTTTGGATGCCTGGGGTGGGTGTTTAGGGGTCTGGGCGGCACTTGAGGGCCGTTTGGTCCTTTGGGAGCCCGGTGGAAGTTGGGGGTGGGGGTTGAGGGATCGGAGCCCTTGGGGGTTGGGGTCGGGGGATCGGAGCCCTTTGGGGTTGTGGTAGAGGATCTCACAACACTGTTTAAATGGAACTTGTGTATTATAACGACCACAGAGTTTCACCATTAAATTCTCTTCTAAAATCTCTTCAAAAATCATATTTTATAATGTCTCTAACTGTTTCGTCGAAATAATTCCATAAAATGGCTAAAAGGGTTTCGCCCAAATAATCCCTAAACGTAATTCAGCGTGTTCCTTTTGTTTGGTATCCCTGCGCTGGCACATTTCAATTATTTGGAAACCTGATTCCCGCGCTAAAACAATTCATAGCTAAGATCTAAACTTTGCCTCGGAAACGATTCTCTTGTTAGAACTCCAAGTTAATTTTCCTTTCATGAATCAATTCTCTTTATAACAACAAATTAATTCCCCTTTCGTGTCAATCAATCAATCATGACATCAACTGTCAGGTGTGATCTAAACTTTGTCCCGGAGACAATTCTCTTTGAAAATGCATCAAAGACATTAATTAACTTGACGTCATCTGTCAGACATTCCCTGGAAACAATTTGATTAATGACCGACAGCACAGGTGTTCCCCGGAAACTCATAACATTTGGCTCGAGCGTGCCCAAAACAACAACAACAACAACATTGACCTTGGCATTCGCTGAGAGCGTGCCCAAAACAACAACAATAACATTGACCCCATTAACCACGTGTTCCCCCTTATGACTCTATCGCGTGCCCAAAACAACAACAACAACATTGACCCCGTTTCCCGGGAACTCATAACATTTGGCTTGAACAACAATAACAAATACTGTTTCCTGGAAACTCATAACATCTGCATCGAACAACAACAAGAAGGGAGTGACAAAGTTCCTGTTTTTCCATTCTCACTGACAAAATCCATAAAAACATCAAATAAATTGTTCAACACACATAACCATCCATAAAAACATCAAATAAATCGACCCGCACACATAACCATCCATGAAAACAGACATAAATGTGACAAAGTTCCTGTTTTTTCATTCTCACTGACAAAAACCATAAAACATCAAATAAATCGATCAACACACATAACCATCCATAAATTATGTAAAAAAAGTTGTAGGTGGCAGCAGGGGTGGGCAATCGGAGATATTATGGCATCTCTACTAGTACTATCCCTTTTTCCATAGGATCTCAAGCAGAGCCCTGTTTCTAGGCAAAATTACCGTGAGAGCCCTATGACATCAGAGAGCCCTGTTTTCTAGATGGCAGACGCCCAGGTTGTTTTTTCCGTATATATGTCTGGATGGCTTTCCTGGAATCCAGGTGACTTTATTTTCCCCTATTGTTTTTCTAATAAAAACCTTAGATGGTCATTTTTAGCACATTGCTCTGGCAAGATTGCAAGCAGAGCCCTCTCATGTCACGGCATCCATAGGGAAAATAGCATTAGGTTTCTACAAGGGCTATCTGACGTCACGGTAAACAGCCCTGTGTATTCCCATGAGAACCCTGTCTCTAGACAAGATTTCAAGAGGAGCCCTGTTACGTCACGGTATACACCCTCACGCCTTAAACGGTCAGATAAGTGGAGCTACCAACCCCTCAAGCCGTTACACCTACGCAATGTGGTCATCGGTTCTATTAAAGGGAACACAGTTGGCAAGACTCCCTTGCCACACCCTCTTGCCTCCAATGACGTCACACAACTTAGCCCGTTTCAAACAGACCGATCTAATATGCTTGACACAATTTTATGTAACCCTGAGACAGAAACCCATGGGAGAATCCCCGCTTGTAACTTAACAAGAGCACAAGGCTTACGAACTGATTGTACATCACTGTCACGTAATAATTTTTTTCGACAATTTATTTTTCACCCGAAACGCTCAATACAATTTTCTTTGTTTAACTTAATGACGGCGCACTTTAAGTAAGGCCAGAGCATCTTACACAATGTCAGCATACATCACTGTTGGACAGTACCGTTTTTGGCATTGTATTTTTCACTCGAAACGTTCAACGCTTTTTTGTCTTTCTTTAGTTGTTTTTTTTTTCTTTAGATCTTCACCCCGCCAGGACTCGAAAGGTCATTCCCATTCAACGGATTTGCGCCTAAACCGAGAGAACCACCAATTTCTTTCCAATATTCTGTATTAGAGGAATATTTTCTGTAAATTAACACAATCCCCTTGACGTTACAGGTGTTCCCTAGCAAATGCCAGTGTTTTTCCATGCACCAGCGAAATTTGGCACGAAGCCGGGGAATATTGATTTTCAGAGACAATCACTGTCAAGGTATTTAGGCTATAGCTTTAAAAGGAAAATGCATGCTTAAACTATGCAAAATCTTTAGTCGTGCTAAACAATACATCTTAAAAACACATACTTTGCAAATAAAAGCTTTATTAATAAAAAACAACTTACAACAATATTAAAAACACAGAAAAAAAACAGTTAAAAAACACGACAAACAAAAAATAGAACGTGAAAAAAAGGCTTATCGTGATATATACAAAAGAACCAACTATTATACAAAAACATATCATAGCATGCAATACCAGGGGAATAAGGTTGATATTAGATGCAAGTTTTTAGGCATTATTGAGGTTTTAACCGAGTGCCCTTAATGAAAATACAACGTTTTTGAGTAATTGCTAGATTTCTCCCTCCTCCATTGAAAAAATTCTTTAACGCCTTTACCTTGACTTTTAAGCTGTAGAACATGATATCCAAAGAAAATCACGCCACATCAACATTACTTGACTGCCCCCCTATCAACACATCATCACCTCCAAGACGTTTTATAAAAAAATTCTTGTTAAAAATTATGCTTCAATCGGGTGATTCAAGTTTTTGCAAACCAAACTTATCATAATAACCTTTAAAACAGTTCACACCGCCATGACATTTTAAAAAATCCCCCTCCGTCATCCATATGGCATCAGCCCTCACCCCCTAAGAAATTTTTAACCTTTTTCCAGCGAAAATAAGCTTCTGGAATCTAAATTAAACAGTGTTTTTTACTTGAACTGCGGGAACTCGACATTTCATTGCTAGAATGTGTAACTCCAATGCAATTCACGCCACAGAGTATTTGAAAACATTTCTTGAACGAGCCTACTCCTTATTTCCACTGGTCTTATAAAAAAATGGCGACTTGATGACACCATGTGACACTCGTCATCATTATTTATGCATTTTTCTAACGCTCGAATACCCCGAATGGATATTTTTTCTATTACTATTATTTTTCCACAATTCCCAACCTGTGCCACACTATTAATGGTCATATAGCGCTGTCTGGCACCCCCATCTTAGTTCCTATAGCATTCTCCATATATTTTCCTGCTAAAAATCACACATTAAATCCAATGGTTCACGTTTTTGCAACCCAACCCTCTGTAAATACCACCTCAATTCTCATTCTCTTCCACACTACTACCAGGCCCCTGCCACTCTCTGACACCCGCATCTTCATTCCTAAGACATTTTTTAGATATTTTCCTGTTTGAAATCACACATTAAATCCATTGGATCATTTTTTCGCAACCCAGCCCTCAGTAATACACCATCTAAAATACCATCCTGTGCCTCACTATTATTGGCTCAGTAATAGTGTGGGACAGGACGGGATTTGAGATGCTGTATTACGTAGGGTTGGGATGCGAAAAAATTAAATAATAAATGTAATGAAGGATTTTTAGCTGGAAATATCTTAAGTATGAGGGTAGGGTGGCAAAGAGTGCCAGGGGGCCAGTAATAAGGAGGCACAGGATTGGATTATAGATGGTGTATTACGGAGGGCTGGGTTGTTAAAACATGAACCAATGGATTTAATGCGTGATTTTAAACATGAAAATATCTGAAAAATGTACTAGGTATGAAGATAGGGGTGTCAGAGAGTGCCAGGACAGGTTCAGCAATAGTGCGGCACAGGATGGGAATTGGGATGGTTTATTACGTAGGGTTGGGTTGCGAAAGCATGAAACAAAGAATTTAATGTGTAATATTTAGATGGAAATGTCTGTAAATATCTTACGTATGAGGATGGGAGATCAGTGAGTGCCAGGGGGCTAATAATAGTGTGGCACAGAATGGGATTTTATATGGTGTATTACGGAGAGATGGGTTGCAAAAAAATGAACCAATTGATTTAATTTGTGATTTTAAACATGAAAATATATAAAAAAAAATATCTTAGGAATGAAGAGGGGGGGGTCAGAGAGTACCAGGGGGGCCCAGTAGTAGTGTGGGACAGGATGGGAATTGAGATAGTATATTACGTAGGGTTTGGTTGTGAAAACATGAAACAATGGATTTAGTGTTTGATTTTAAGCTGGAAATGTTTGAAAATATCTTAGGTATGAGAACGGGGTGTCAGCGAGTGTCAGGGGGCAATAATAGTGAGGCACAGGATGGGATTTTAGATGGTGTGTTACTGAGGGCTGGGTTGCGAAAAAATTATCCAATGTATGTAATGTGTGATTTTAAACATGAAAATATCGAAAAAACTGTCTTAGGAATGAAGATGCGTGTGTCAGAGAGAGGCAGGATCCTAGTAGTAGTGTGGGAAAGGATGGAAATTGAGATGCTATTTACAGAGGGTTGGGTTGCAAAAACATGAAACAATGGAGTTAATGTATGATTTTTAGCAGGGAAATATATGGAGAATAATATAGGAATGAAGATGGGGGTGCCAGAGAGCGCTAGAGGACCATTAATAGTGTGGCACAGGTTGGAAATTTTTGGAAAATAATGGCAATAGAAAATATATCCATTGGGGGTATTCAAGCATTAGAAAAATGCATAAATAATGATGACGAGTGTCACATGGTGTCATCAAGTCGCCATTTTTTTTATAAAACCAGTGGAAATAAGGTGTAGGCTCGTTCAAGAAGTGTTTTAAATACTCTGTGGCGTGAATTGCATTGGAGTAACACATTCTAGCAATGAAATGTCGTTTTCCCGCAGTTCAAGTAAAAAACACTGTTTAATTTAGATTCCAGAAGCTTATTTTCGCTGGAAAAAGGTTAAAAATTTCTTAGGGGGTGAGGGCTGATGCCATATGGATGACGGAGGGGGATTTTGTTTAATGCCATGGAGGTGTGAAGTGTTTTGAGGGTTATTATGATAAGTTTGGTTTGCAAAAACTTGAATCACCCGATTAAAGCATAATTTTTAACAAGAATTTTTTTGCAAAAACGTCTTGGAGGTGATGATGTGTTAATAGGGGGGCAGTCAAGTAATGTTGATGTGGCATGATTTGCTTTGAGTATCATGTTCTACAGCTTAAAAGTTAAGGTAAAGGCGTTAAAGAATTTTTTCTATGGAGGAGGGAGAAATCTAGCAATTACTCAAATACGCTGTATTTTTGTTATTGGCACTCGGTTAAAGCCTCAGTAATGCCTAAAAATTTGCATCTAATATCAACCTTATTCTCCTGGTATTGCATGCTATGATGTGTTTTTCCATAATGGTTGGTTCTTTTGTATATATTACGATAAGCCTTTTTTCACGTTTTATTTTTTGTTTGTCGTGTTTTTTAACGTTTTTTTTCTGTTTTTTAATATTGTTCTTAGTTTTTTTTATTAATAAAGGTTTTATTTACAAAGTCTGTGTTTTTAAGATGTATTGTTTAGCACGACTAAAGGGTTTGCATAATTAGAGCATACATTTTTCTTTTAAAGCTATGAATACCTTGACCGTCATTGTCTATGAAAATCAATATTTTCCGGCTTCGTGCCAAATGTTGCAGGTGCATGGAGAAACAATGGCACTCGCTAGGGAACACCTCTGACGTCAAGGGGATTGTGTTATTTACTGAAAGTATTTTTCTTATACAGAACATTGGAAATAGATTGGTGGTTCTGTCAGTTAAGGCGTAAATCCGTTTGGATGGGAATGACCTTTTGAGTTTTGGCGGGGTCAAGATCTAAAGAAAAAAAAGAAACAGCCAAAGAAAAAAAAGCGTTTAACGTGTCGCGCGAAAAATAAAATGCTAAAAAGGGCATTATCGAACAATGATGTATGCCGACATTGCGTAAGATACGCTGGCCTTACATAAAGTGTGCACCGTCATTAAGTTAAACAAAGCAAAATATATTGAGCGTTTCAGGCGAAAAATAAATTGTCAAAAAAAATTATTACGTCACAGTGATGTGCAATCATTATGTAAGGTGTGTTCTCTTGTTAAGTTACAAGCAGGGATTCCTCCATGGGTTCCTGAGGCAGGGTTATATAAAATTGCGTCAAGCATATTAAACCTGACCGTTTGAAACGGGCTAAGTCGTGTGACGTCATTGGAATCCAGAGGGTGGGAAGTGTGAAATGAATGAACCGTTAGAGGTTTTTCGAGTTCAGGGTGCTAGAATAGGTTTGAAAATTAATGTTAAGAAAGACTAAGTCACTAAGGCTAGGAATAAGTGAAGATGAAAATGTGACATGGGGTAATGAAAGGATTGATCCGGTGGGCAGTTTCACTTACCTTGGTAGTATTATTAGTAAAGATGGTGGGAGCATTGAAGAAGTTAAAAGTAAAATAGCCAAGGCTCAGGGTGTTTTTTCACAGTTAAAAAAAGTTTGGAAGAATGGGAAGATAAGTCTGCAAACCAAGATTAGAATATTAGAAGCTACAGTGATGACAGTAGTCAAATGTGGCTCTGAAGCATGGGCGCTTCGAAAAGCAGATGAAGATTTGCTAGATATTTTCAAGAGAAATTTCGTAAGGATTGTTCTGGGCACCCGACTGACTGACCGTATAAGTAGAGTTGCTCGTCTGGATTTGCTGGGGCCCCCGTACCAAACAGGTTTTTCTAGTAGTTGCAGGTCATCACACTCTTTGCCAAGAGGAACGTGTATAACTTGATTGGCGATTAGGATTTGAATATAAGGAACGGTTTTCACTACAATTCATATTAGTAGGAGAATTGAATTCAAAGAGAATAGTTTTTATTTGAGAGGATATTAGTGGAGAAAAAATGAGTGGTGCATTTACACTATTGGAGATTAATGATGGAACCGACAGCAGCAGCAGCAACGATATACGAGTACCCAATGTGGCTGTGGAAATAACTGCTGGTTGTAGACTATGTCTTGAATGGGACATTATGTATGCTAGATACGTGATATCATTAAGCAAATTTAAGCAGGAGGAACAGCTGTGTTTTGCTGGAAAAGTAAATATTCTCCATATAAATAAACTTCGGTCAGCATTAGATGTTCTATCGAAATATATTGATGAGAACAAAATGCATCAGTGAATATTATTATTGTAATTATGTTCAATAAAACTGTTTCTAAATCAATGGTATTTTTTCTTCTTTTTTTTTCTATAGTAGACTAGCGTATATTTTTAGTACAAAAAAGATATTCTGATTAGTCTGAAGTTGGTTGTGAGAGAGTTAGGACTATAAAAAATGGATAGATTAGAGAAAGATCGAATCATGAGGAATCTAATTCTTATGAACAAACGTTTGATTCTAGATGATGATTTTCTAGAGTTGTCTATTCAAAGTAAGATATTTTCTCGGGGAATGCTTGTCGATATAATGAAAACTGATTCTCCATCATTAGACTATTTGATGAATCTTAGAAGTTATTTTACAAATTCATTTAAACATCTTTTTTATATATTGATCACTGCACTGAAATACGATTTTTTGTATAATATTTGAAACGGTAGTTCTTAGAAACGTAGGACTTTTTTTTTCATAAGAAATATGGTGCTCAAGGATGATTTACTCCTCTCTCTCTCTCTCTCTCGGGCAATTTTTTGATTTTGCCAGCTCAGTTTCATTGTGGCAGTGAGAGCGTCAACACATGACAAAATGTTCCATACATGTCCACTATGTATGTACTCACTGGGCAGTTGGTCATCATGTGAGAATTGCACAATGATTGAGGAGTGTGATGAAAAGTGTAGATTATGCAACCCGTGTAAATTGCATAGAGGATATGCTGTAAAAATTAAAGGTTGTAATTCCTGTCTTGAAGAGGTGTTTGACTCTCATCCTAGAGGCTATCTCTGCTCCTCTGGTCAGGTTGAAAAAATTTAAGCTAGGGGACAGGGAGGATATCTTCCGGATTGGAAAGACACATCCCATTTAGGGTAGTGGAGTACTTCTTGAGTGGTATCGTTGCTTGGGTCTATTGGTCTGTGCGGATGACCAGGTTACAAGATGCAAAAATTGGACCACAAAAAGACTATGGTTTATACGTAATTGTTGTGAATAAAATGGGTGTTATGATTATAAGCCCACTGATTTTTATTTGGCAGTGACAGAATGTGATTCGACACTTGAGGACACTGTTTGTGAAATTGCTTCAAATACGCAAATTGAAACATGTGAATTCTATAGAATGAATGCGAATAGTATCATTGACTATACAAATAGATATGACAAGAGTGAAGTCACACTCTACAGTAGAAAATGTGACCCTGACATTGCAGTACATCAGAATCAGTACACTGTGAATTCAAATAATCTACCTCCAATAGTTGTTGTCGACACATACCTAGTAGTGGATGAAATCTAAGGAGTAGAAAAGTCGTTTTATCATTTATATAATTCTTTTTTTTATTAATAAACAATTTCACATACATCTTTATAAAATTTTATTATTAGGGCCCTAAAATAAATATTAAATACACTTGTAAGTATATTATCCAAAAGAAATTCGTTCAATCGAGGTAAGTCAACGTAGATGTCGATAAACTGCTTGCAGGTGTAGCCACGACATCTGAACATGAAAAAGAGTAGTGCATGAAAGCCACATGTCTTAGTCGTTAAATCCTGTACTCTTTGTTGATTTTGAATAATGTTTTTCCCACTGCTTTCAATAAAATTGCTGATGTATGGAATGTAGAATTTATACGATAGACCAAGAGGATCAAAAAATTCAATATTCTTCGCTGTTTTGAAAGATGCATAGCCAATGGCCAGTCTTCAAAGTCGATGGACTGCTATTAACAATGATTAGGGTATTGTTATCACTTGGAATTTTTTCAATGAAGTCCGAGGGTATGCAATAGGACTTGTATTGGGACATGTATGGGTCCATACTAAATACATTGATTATTTGATTTGTGTTCATGGTGCAAGATCTAGTAGAACACTGCCGTCAGGTGTGATTTCCTAATAGGTTTCAAATTGACTCAGTGATATTAGCGTGATACACTCAGCCAGAGCATCGGCAAATGTACACTCTAAACGTACATTCCCAGTTCGTACTATGGTTATATCCTGTGTGCCTGACAGGTCCAAAACAATAACCCCATGATTTTTTGAACAGATTGATTCATTTTGTCCATTTCCGTATAGTAGGGTCAGGATCGAGGGAGTTCGTAGCCTATCTATACAGATTTTGGTCTGAATTATTATCTAACGAGAGACATGCAATTGAACCAACATTTACCTTGTACGCACTGCTCGAACTGACAAAAAAATAGCTCTCATGGGGAGATCCAATCACTGGTACAACGGCGCTGCCACTCTTCACAAAGGCCAAAGCCAATTTTGATGGGATTTCTCCATTGATAAACGATGAATCGCTATAGCTACGATAACCGGTGGCAATGTGACGTTGATTGGTGATTGTATGAGGGACAAGAAGTTTAATGTTGTTACCATTGGCTCTTAGCTTTTCCACTGCCAATGCAACCGAGCTCATAACTTGTTGTTTTCGGACATGGAGAATTGCCGATGTGATAAAAACATTTGCATCGGATGCTGCAGGAAGTGTTTTTCTCAGAAAGAAATTCGATGGGGCCATCTGCAACTTTATGTCAATCTTGACATTGGGAGGTAGCCATTGGGATATATTGAATATCTCATGATTTAATTTTCCAACTAGATGATACTCCTGGGTCACTGCTGTAGTCAACTCACCGTCAGTATCAACACCTGTTCGATATTCATAGACCAATGATTGTCCTCTCATCTCCTTGTACACCTTCGGTGTCATCATCATAAATTGTATGTATCTTGCATAGTTGGATAAAGTATTGCTGGTGCTCACCAATGTACCATTAATAAATACATTAATTTGATTGAATAGGTTGTGTATAATACAGTTTTCATAGGATAGACCCTCGCCGGCATTTGGAATTGTATTATCTGACTTTTTGTTTACCACAACATTTAAATCAATAAATGTTGATGACAAATCACGGAAATAGTCTTCATTGGAACATATCTGAAAGTGTATATTTTCCGAGAAGGGTTGGTGGGGGTGAAATTGTTCAAAGGAGCCATACTTGACACTGACATCAACATTTTCAGCATTGAATAGATTCAATGAGGAACTGATTGATGGATATGATTCCTTGTGAGGGAGATAAGTCATCTTAAGAGAAGAAATCCTTCTTTGATCTAACAATCTTTTTCTTCTTCTTCTTCTGCTGCTTATTGGTCTTTGTTGTTTTATTTCTCAAAGTCCTTGCTGATGTCCTTCGCTTCCTGCCTGGGTGGAGACTGATGAGTGAATGACGCGAACGCATCCTTTTCAATCCCTCTCCATTTTGTCGAGATTTTAATTGTTCGCCAATGGCTCTTGCTGAAGATCTAATATTTTCTTTAACACTCTCCTTGAAATTCTTGCCCGACCCCCAGTCCTGTAGTGTAGAGGCTGCAAAATTTGATGCAGCAGGTACAAGATGTTTTCTGGTAAGGGGTAGTGCAGAACGAAATAGCTTAGCAAACCAGCTACCAAGACCATAGCCAGACATTGTAGTACGCCCCTTGTAATAGTCCAATCCATTGCCTATTTGACGTGGACTCAAAGCACCAACATAACAATCGATATCGAGACAGACAAATGGAATTCTTCTATTGTTCATTTTTTAGGTGATTGTACCGTCGTTGGCAATGGGTCGAAAATGACATTTAATAACTGCGAGGCCTTTTGTTATTGCTAGAGGATCACCCAATTCACTTCTTAGTGTTAACTGACAGAGTTCAAAATATGAAGTGTTTACAGGAACATACTGAAGATGCTTTATATTATAGTGATGAACAAGTTCATGAGTTGTTTTTAGTTCAAGAACACGTAGGATGGGGACATTTGAATTACCGACTCTCGACGTTTACACAAAGGATGCATAGAGAAAAATGAAAGAGTCCGAGGCAAAACCAGGTGGATAATCAGCAAAAATAACTTGATCCATCCCGTAAACGGTGCCAGCATTTTTTCCATGGATCATATTCTGTTTAAAGCCAAGAGCATCTCTCAAATTGTCATTGAGAATAATTGTTTCAGTGTCAACAGGTGAGCTAATGTAAATCCTATCATGTTCCAATGAATAATTAAAACGGAATGTACCATTCTGACGATATGAGATTTTTCTATTGATTGTACGACACAAATCCCTCATATTATCATATTCAATGTATTTCAATTCGACCTGTGGATAGTCTCTAGATTTAAGTGCTTCAACCAATTCATAGTCGGCATAGCCCAACCCATTCATAGTCCAATCGAATGGTATAACTTTTATATCATACACGAGATCCTTTCTCAGGATGTCATAGGTATTTTTGAGGATACAGTCGAAAAGGGCCACTTCATATGCACCGTCAAATTTGATGGCGGGTGAGAGTTTTGTCCAAAAATCACTTGTAGTATTCAAGTCATTGTAGAGAGGATCGGAAACGTTTGACATGAAAGTTACATAGAAATCATTGGGCATTGTCAATATCTTCAACACCAATCAAAGAATCAAAATCAGAGTTGTATCCTAGCCAGCGAACAAGTAACTGTTTCTTACCCCCGCGAGTACGTGTCTTTAATATCTTTTCGATTTGATAGATTTCACTAGCATTTTTAACTTTTTACAATTCATAGTCATAAAAGCCGCCGAGAATCTCTTCATCTTTGGTATCACGCAGGCGATAAGTTATGGGTTTAGTGTCTAGGATTTTTGCCACCTTAAAAAGTTCTGTGGACCAAAAGTAAGTCCCCTTTTTAAAAACATTTGTTGTTCTATTAATTCGAACAGTATCACCAACATTGAATCTATTTTTCTTCTTCTTCGTGACCGTTGATTCATTGGAATATTGATTAAGAAAGATGTCAATTGTGTCATGATCCGAATGATGAACTTCCGTTGGTGTAGAGTTGGACAATGAGCGATGAGGCCGTTGATTATAAATCAACATGATTTTATCTAAATCATGAATAAAAGCCGGCGTATTTTTCAATGTACAATATCTTGAAATTAAAAGTCGAATAGTTCTTATCAATCGTTTGGCCAATGAAGCCTTCATAGGAATATGACTATGATAGAGCATCGTATTACATTTCTATAGTACTTTTGCAACATGGGGATTAACAAATTCACTACCGCGATCCGTTTGAATTTTTTTATATGAATCCTTTTAGAGAATACTTTCAATGGCCTGAGCAACTTCAACACCTCTCTTTGATCGCAATGGAATAGCATATGCATAGCGACTAAAACACTGATTGCAAGTAGAATTTACTTATACGGTGTATTGTGACGTCTTTGAAGCTCATCTAGAGTCAGGAGATCTGCTTGCAATATATCCAATGGGTAAAAGGCTTTAGTTTTTCGATATTGATTGGCACGAAGTCTATGATTTCTATGCAGAGTGTAACTTGGTTAATTTTGTAGATAGTCTTGTACTCTTTTAGTGCGAACACCCGTGACTTTGGAAAGAGTTGTGGGGGAACTTAAACTCCCCGCCTCGCCAATATTTTCATAAACACCTTTCAGAACTTCAGCCATTTTGAACGTAAACACGTTGTGTAACGTCCGCTACCCTTTTGTATACTGGCTGCTGCCGCTGCTGCTGGTGACGGAGACGTTGACTTGATACGTCTTCGCTTTTGTCTAGCTATCAGTGGTGTGCTAGTATTTTCCAAAATTGATTTAAAATCTTCTTCTGCTTCAAGCTCATATTTTAATGTTGATGATGATGATGATGCACGTTCATTTAATTTTTTTAGAATTTGTCTATTGCCAATAAGACTTTTGGGGAAGTTTAATGTATTTAGAAAGTTGTATAGACGAGTGTCAAATGATAATAATCCTTTACGATTTGTAACCATGTCATACATTAAATCAAGTAGACTATAGCTCTTACCCTGAATTATAATCCTTTCCCCATTGCTCTCAACTTGAATTTGATCACTTCCCAAAAGATAGATTAGGAGTCGTGTTAGTTTTTCAAGCTATTTTTGGGGCCGTAGATTTCCAATTTTAAATAAAATTTAATACAAATCAACCTTATTTAATTTTGTTACAGCAGCAGCAGCAGGAGACTCTTGAGGAGATGATTATTTTTTAGGATCAGCAGCAGCAGCAGTGGGCTTTGATCGATAGTGTTTGTCCACTCGACGAAGTGCATCTTGAAGTAAAATCAGTTTTTTATCATCATCAATAGTTTCATTGTCGAGGACTTTACTCAGATTATCCTCAAAGTGTTCGACGGGTGAGAGAGCGAGGTCTATTGGAGTCAATTTATAATGTTTTGCCATTCTCACTAGAGAAAACTGTTTACAAGTCCTGCAATTATTGGCAGTAAAAGTGTGAAAAAGCTACCGCCTGCCTGAAGAAGTCGTTTCTTTTTAAAATTCTTTCCTTTCTTTTTAGAGGCCCATGTACGTACAATGGAACGATGTTGCTTTGCCTGTTGCTTAACTACTTCTGGCAGTTGAAAATTACCCTCGGTCAAATTTAAAAAAACTTCATATATTAGATTTATGAAATCATTGCCACTACCATATTTGAGCATTGCTTTTCTAAGCTGATATTTTGAAGTGCTTAGATCTGACAACAAATATCTATTTTCATATAGTTTCTTCAGTGTCATGATAGCAACTAATAGGTCTTTTTAGTGTTCACCGGGAGATATACAGTAATTTCATTGTCGAAAATATCTGTGACAACACGCTGATCCTCAGGTGTCTTTTGATTAATATCCATCAGGATATAACCGTGGGGTTTATTTGTTACCTGTTTGTATGCTGAGATTAGAAATTTAGGGGCACCTGGATAGATTTGTTTATTGAGGATTATTAGCGAGCTAGAATCACAAACAACTCTGTAGATGATATAGTAGGTACAGCTCAAAGCAAGTGTTTGCATACATTTGCTCTGATGAAAGAGATTGTGTAGAACTAGAGTAACGGATATCTGTTCATGATGAGAGCGAACAGTAAACAATTGTAGCATTTGCTGGGACCATTGTTCAATGGATTCATCCATATCGTCAATGATCAGCCAAGAGTTTGGTTCAATAATGTTGAAAACATCCAGTCCCTGTATGAACTGTATCTGCATCAATCACATGGCACCAGCAATTGCTTTTATTTTATTGTATGACTCCTGCCAAATACTATAGCAATAGTAGATTTTTTTCGGCTTTTCCGCAAACATTTTATCACAATTTTTAATTATTTTCGTTAAGAGTGTTGTTTTGCCCGACATTGAGGGCCCACACAGAAACGATCTGAATGGTGTTTTAAATTGATACATGTTCCTTTCAACAGTTCACCTGGAGAACAACTAACTGTAGACCCTAATTGTCTAATGACTAAATAATTTTTTTTTTCCCTACTGCTCTGTTCTTCCATAAGACAAAAGAAAAAGAATCATATTTTTTTTTCTTTTATTATATGCACATAAAAAAGTAACAATACAATGAAAAAATACACTTTTTTTTTTTAAATTTATTCATAATAAAAAATACAACAACAACAACATTTAAATAGGTACACACAGATAAAAAAACACTTTTTTTATAGAGAAAAAAAAACGTTAAATTAGAGAGAGAGCAATTGAAAAAATACATTTTTTTTTTAAATTTATTTATAATAAAAAAAAATACAACATTTACATGGGTACATAGAGAGAAAAACATTTTTTTTTTTTACAGAGAAAATAAAACATTAAATTAGAGATGACACTTGAAAAAATCTG